>NC_025996.2:56161837-56321350 GCF_000442705.2 Elaeis guineensis | reverse complement strand
ACTAGCCTACAAGATGCTATGATAAAGATACCATAGGCCTACGATGCAGTAGGATGCGATGGACTTAGTTCAGAGATACAATCAATGCCAAAAGTATGCCAACATCCAATGGCAACCTGTAAACTAGCTAACTCCGATTACTGCACTATGTCCTTTCATCTAGTGGAAGTTGACATCCTCGACCCATTCCTACAGACAATTGGATAGTGGAAGTTCCTCATCATGGCACTATGGCCTTTTGTCCAGTGAAAAGTTGACATCCTCGACCCATTCTTGCATATGATCGGATAGTGAAAGTTTCTCATCATAGCAATTGACTACTTCATCAAGTGGGTGGAGGTAGAGCCACTGGCTCAGATCACTGAGAAGAATGTTAGAGACTTCCTTTAGAAATCGATCATTTGTTGATTAGGGTTATCACTAACAATTATCATGGATAATGGGTAGCAATTTGACAATCCTAAGTTCAAAAAATTTTGTGAAGGGCTCCACATTGTGTACAAGTTAACTTTAGTGGGACATCCACAATCAAATAGGAAAGTTGAGATAATGAACATGATCATTTTACAAGATTTAAAGGCAAGATTGAATCAGGCCAAAGGGCTTTGGATAGAAAAATTTTATAGCATCCTATGGGCCTATCAGACTACGCCCCAGATCCCAATTGGAGAGACCCCATTCAACCTAGCATTCAGGACCGAAGGGGTGATCCTTGTGGAGATTGATCTCCCATCGATAAAAGTAGAGTACTATGATGAATCAAGCAACTCAGATCAACAATGTGCTGATCTCGATCTAATTGTAAAAATTTGAGAATGAGCTTGACTAAAAATGATAGCATACTAGCAATGAGTTTCTCAATATTACAACACCCAGGTCAAGCCAAAGGCTTTTCGACAAGGAGATCTCATCCTAAGATGAGTTGAAGTCTCTAAATTGACAAAACAGAAAAAATTATCTCCGAATTGAAAAGGCCCTTATCAGATCAAGGGTGTGCTTAGACCAGGAGCGTACAAGCTTGAGAATCTTGATGGCTCCGAAATCCCCTGGACATGGAATGTTGAAAACCTCCAGATATATTATTAGTAAGTTTTGCTTCCAATAATTATATAGTAAAGTATTTGTATTTGCATATCTTTGTTCGTTAAAGTCAACCATGAGAAAAATAATCCATAATGATTTGAGCAGACAAGCCATACTAAAGTATTCGATAAAATATTGATTAAATCAGCTTGCTGATATCCGACCATACCACTAAATATGCTAGTTGGCTGACACCCAACCCAAGTGCATGATGCGATGGTTGGTTGACATCCGACCAGAATATCAGCAACTGTGGTCGGCTAACATCCGATTATGATGATAGCAATAGTGCTCGACTGATACCCGACCACAAGAATAAATAGCGAATGGCCAACACCCAACCTCGATATCATAATGGATGAATGGCGCAAAGACATCAGCTAATTTCTAATCTCAAAAAGTTGACAAATTTGATCTCGATACTCAGATCTTCATGGACTACAATATCCACTTGATTGTAAGTTCGTAGCTGTAAAGTTTGCTTGGCAAAATGCTGGCAACATAACTAAAAAAAATCAACTCAAATAGAAAGTTCCCAAGCAAGCCATGAATGGCAAAGAAAATGAGAATTTCATTGCTCATAGAAAATTATTTTCACAAATTTAGAAATATTCTGGCAAAAGGAAAGAAAGAAGAAGGGCGCTTCATCCAAAAGGGAGACTTTCCATTAAATTGAAAGTGTCATTATAAAGTCTCTCCTTCATTACAAAAGGTTCAAAGAAAAACAAAGAGAGATATAAGAAGAAAGATTAAGCCTCCATAGAGGCACTGGCAACCTTGACCCAAGGTGTGATTGGAAGCTCGACATCAATGACGAGCTCGATGGGCACAGCCTTAATGGTGCGCTCAGCCTTGGCTACGAGTTTGATCTCGACAGCGATGGGCTCAATCTCGATGGTAGGCTCAGGCTCAATCCCCACAGTAGGCTCAGCCTCTAGCTGCTCCGTGGCGATTGTGGAACCTTCCTCGGTTTTGGCCCCAAGCTTGCTCAGATCCAATTCAGAGAATAGCAAGGCAATCTGGGCCTTATAATCATTGAAGCTGACTTGGTATGCCTCTACCACACCTTTGGTGACCTCCTCAAAGTGTTGAGATTCCTTGTACTCTAAGATCATCCAGATAGTAGTACTATTGATGGTGGCCTTGATAGCTGTGGCCTTCTCTCTAGTGACTTGGGTGGCCTCCTTGATGGCTGCCCTCTTTTCCTCTAAGGCTACAAGATCCAGCTTGCATAGGTTGAGCTCCACCATGACCTTCTTCTCCCTTGCGAGTAGGATCTTAAGCTCGACCACCTTCTTTTGAGTGGTTGCAAGTTTAGCATCAAATGGAATTCTTTCTTCATGCCTTTTCGCCTCTCACTCCTTGGTTGCTCTGAGGAGCTCCTCAAGGACCCCAACTTGAGCCTCAATGAATTGGACTCTTTCTTCGAAAGTATGATTGAGCTGGCTGAAGTTGTACAACCCTTCATGTATGATGGTTATGTCATGCATCAACTGCAAAAAAAAAAAAGAAAGAAATTGGAAAAAGTGACTAAGTCTACAAATTAGGAGATTAATAAGAGTATAAAAGGAGAAGGTAAAGTAGACTTACTCCAAAAAGCACTGCACATGAGGATGACATGATCTCATTCACAGGACGAGCCTTCTTTCCCTCTCAATCGGTGGATAGCAAAGTCAACTTCATGAGGTCCTGGGTGAGTTGGGGACTTCGAAAAGCCAAATCACTTACTCATCCCTAGGGTGACAAAATCTTCTTTGGCTGTCTCTAGGGATGGGTGATTAGCAGGCCCCAAAGGAAGCTTGGGCGCTTTCCCTCAAGCCACACTCGATGATGCAATGGCAGGAGTAGTTGAAGATTCTGGCATAGGTGAGTGCTGCACCGAGGAGATGAGAGCCCGAGATGCACCCAACTCTGATGGCCTTGCCATGGCAGAAGTTGATGGAGCCGCACTAGTGGGAATTGCTGTGACAATGATCATGTTGTCCTCAGCATCGATCAGAGCTGAGCTCAATGTCCGGGATCTCAATGTCGGCTAGGGCGAGGTGACTCTAGCTGGTGCACGGGTACTCTTCGTGCTGTAGGACTCTCAATCTCATTTCTTTATATCTTCTAACCTAAGGTATCCTGGGAGGGCTCCCCTCGAGATGACGCTGACCTCTTCTTAGTAGCATTTCGACTTGCCTCAGCAGAAGACCTCATGACTACAATGCTGAACAAAAGAGTTAGTCAAACGACATAAATAGCAAACACTATAGGAAAGATGGGAAAGAAGCTAAAGCTATACCTAAAGAATTAACCAGGCTTAGTCCGATGTCAAACAAATGATGCTTAGTCAATAACTGGTACCGAGGTGGCACCTCAATGTCGAGCAAGAGATGAAAATCTTCCTGATCTCCATCAAGTATGATGTCACTTTTATTTGGTGACCAACTAGGCTTGAACCAAACTAAGCTAAAACCCCACAAATGGTTGGTTGAGATGAAGAAGAACCTATTCTTCTACCCATGGATGGAAGAAGGAAGCTTAATGATGAATTGGTAGTGGGGTTGGGGGCTGAGGTACCACCAACCTCTTTTTCATGGGTGTTTCTTAAGGATAAAAAGAGATTGAAAAAGAGACAGCCTCCAAGAAATATGGAGGATATCATAAAAAACTACAAAAGAGCAAAGGATCTAGATAGAATTTGGAGCGAGATGTGTAGGGACAAGTTGGTAAATATTAAAAATATTATAAAAAATGGATGAAGAAAAAAATAGAGCCCAGATCGAAGAAATTCTTCATAGATAGCAATGCTACCTTCTCGGTTGAGAATTATCTGACCATTCGGGCCTAGAGCCAGATGGTACTGACTCGAGATATGATATTGACCTCGGAGCCACACCAAGTTGGGCTCGACGAGAACAGATTCCTTGCTTCCTAGTCTCGAGAAGTGCATGAGGATCAGACTCTTCGATCCTCATGCTAAGGAGTCACTGGGATGAGGGGAGGAACCTGTCTCGATGGATGATCAAGAAAAATCCCTGGACATCTCCTGATGGCTGAAAGACCGAGAGCCTTGATCCTTTAGGCGACTCCCACCTTTGAATCCACCCTTGAAACTCAATATTGAAAACAAAGGGGAAGAAATAGGAAAACAAAGAGAAGAACAAAACAATGGAAAGAGAAGAGAGACCACATATTGGAGGCATAGGAGTGAAGGGAAGGAAAAAATAACCTTTAAAAACAATAGGGATGATTGGAGAAGCGACCGAAACGGTGGCAGGACTAAAAAAGGAGAGAAAGCAGGAAGCTCTCCTTCGGCTATGATAGGCAAACTTTGTAGAGAAGAAAAGTGACAAGGAAAGCGGAAAATGACTATAAATACTCTCCTCGAATGACCGCTGTTGGGTATAAAATACCCACAGCCGAAGTCCTCAGCGGGATCAGCTCCAGGAGGTCCGCCCGGACTCCTACGGGAGCCGGGCTTCATCGCCAACGCCAACGGCTGCAGACAAACTTCGTCCGGACTCCTATGGGAGCCGGACTCCGCCAACAACTTCAACCGCAAGTAGACTCCGCCCGGACTCCTACGGGAGCCGGGCTCCGTCCTCAACACCAGCTGCCGGTAAGCCTTGTCCGGACTCTTACGGGAGCCGGACTTCACCTTTAACTTTAATTGCAGGAAGACTCCGCCCGGACTCCTACGGGAGCCGGACTTCGTCCTCGACTTCAACGGCTGCAGATAGACTTCGTCCAGACTCCTACGGGAGCCGGACTCCGCCAACAATTTCAACCGCAAGTAGACTCCGCCCGGACTCCTACGGGAGCCGGGCTCCGTCCTCAACACCAGCTGCCGGTAAGCCTTGTCCGGACTCCTACGGGAGCCGGACTTCGCCTTTAACTTTAATTGTAGGAAGACTCCGCCCGGACTCCTACGGGAGCCGGACTTCGTCCTTGACTCCAACGGCTGCAGACAGACTTCGTCCGGACTCCTACGGGAGCCGGACTCCGCCAACAATTTCAACCGCAAGTAGACTCCGCCCGGACTCCTATGGGAGCCGGGCTCCGTCCTCAACACCAGCTGTCGGTAAGCCTTGTCCGGACTCCTACGGGAGCCGGACTTCGCCTTTAACTTTAATTGCGGGAAGACTCCGCCCGGACTTCGTCCTCGACTCCAACGGCTGCAGACAGACTTCGTCCGGACTCCTACGGGAGTCGGACTCCGCCAACAACCTCAACCGCAAGTAGACTCCGCCCGGACTCCTACGGGAGCCGAGCTCCATCCTCAACATCAGCTGCCGGTAAGCCTTGTCCGGACTCCTACGGGAGCCGGACTTCACCTTTAACTTTAATTGCAGGAAGACTCCGCCCGGCCCCCTACGGGAGCCGGGCTTCACCTGTAACTTTAGCTGCAAATAGACTTCATCCGGACTCCTACGGGAGCCGGACTCCGCCCACGACTTCAACTGCAGGTAGACCTCGCCCAAACTCCTACGGATACCGGACCTCACTACCGACTCCAACTGAACTTTGGCCGACAAGTCTGGACCCCCTGGCAGGCCACAGTAACGGCCACGATTCTGCCCCACTCCCTGCGGCGGGCCCTATGCGGCTCCATTACTCCCTGGCAGGCCACAGTAACGGACAACACTGCTCCACTCCCTGCGGCGGACCCTACGCAACTCCATTACTCCCTGACAGGCCATATTAACGGCCACAATTCTGCTCCACTCCCCGCGGCGGATCCTGTGCGATCCCACCACTCCATGATGAGTCACGACAGTGAACGTCGCTCCACTCCCCGTAACTGACTCCACGTGGCACATCCCGGTGATAGCCACGGGTCCACTCCACTACTCTTCGCAGCAAACTCCGTCTGACCCTGGGCAGCTCATTGCCAGACGGTTACGGATGTCGCTATCAGACTACTGCCCCCTCCGCCTATAAAAGGGGACCCCAGATACGTTATTCTATAAGCTCTAATCTTTCATCTAAAAATTCTGCTAAATTCTCCGTTTGAGCACTCCATTCTTGTTGAGGCAGAGAACTGACTTGAGCGTCGGAGGGTCTTGCCGGAGCAACCCCACCTCCGATTTAGACTTCCTTTGCAGGTCTCGACGGCGACCGCGACTTCCTCGACTCCAGCTTCTCCGGCGCAAGTGGATTTTTGCACCAACAACCGTGATTGAAATCTCAACCCTCCTCCTTCACTGCAGATGCTAATATGTCGTACGAGCCACACCATCATATTCTCTGACCTTTCGTCGCACCTGACCTATGATCATGCTTCGTAGGGCAGGATCTACTGCCAACCGTAGTTTGACATATGAAGGTTGTGACAAATTTGATGATGATTTTGTATGTCATCAAATCGACCAAAAGAAGGATGGCATGACACTTCATCCCACTCCACCATCATTGCGATCGCATAGCTCATGAAATGCCTAGACGCCCCTTTCCAAGGCAACAATAAATGCTGGGCGGCTAAGAGGATGACTTTCTGGAGAAGAGATAGGGACCAGAGCCAACATGACAACATGACTATCCTTTCCACCTAAAGCCTGACAAGATCATCTTGATACTAGAAATAGGGGCAACCAGCTAACAAGGCAATATTCCAAACTTTTAACCTCGGGCATATGTTGAGAAGAACCGCCTATACCATCCACTCTGGTGAAATGCCGAGGGAGTCCTTAGAATCCAACCAACTAGCACCACTCACCTTCAGCCTAGTCAGATAAAGGTCGAGGACAATAATGACGGCAGTGTCACAAGCCACCTTGGATAAGAGCTTGTCGGTTTGTCCCCGAATACATACACAATCAATTAAATGATGACATCATTGACTCAGTAAAAGCTAAACTCATCATCGAGGGTCGGCTAAAAATCGACCCAACCTACTACAACTATAGATGAAGGGGCTCCTGACCTAGGTCAAGACTAGAAATCCTCACTTCTCTGGAGGTTCGACTCATCAAATCGACGACCACACACACAAAACAAATAAAAGATCGGTCCTTGAGATCAAGAGTCAATCGACAGGAGAAACATTAATGAAGATCATCTCATATAAAAAGGTCCATACTCATTTTATTCAAAAAGATTTTCATTACAGATCAAATTCGTTTTCATTACAGATCGGATCCATTTAGACCAAGCCTATTACGACAAAAAGAAAAATACAAGACATAAGCTTGGCCAACATCCTCCAGTACAAAGTTGGACGTCATTCGTTGAGTTCTTGTCGACGTCTTCAGGTGCAAAGTTGGACACCTGGTAGAGCCCTCGATGATGTCCATGCGAAAAGACCTCTTTGATGGGTATCAGTCCTACCAAAGGATATCAATGAGGGCATAACCAGTCTCCTCTTCAGGAACCTATCCATCTTTTGGATATTCCTTCCAAAAGCATCGGAAAGCTAACTTAGGGAAGGAGAAAGACTGCTCTCTAGAAAGGTCCAAGATATTTTTGTGGACTACAATAGTGAAAAGAGCCTCAAACAATCGCCATTACTGCTCTAAGAACGAAACAGCGAGATTTTCTAATACCTTCCATGCCTAACCGAAACACCTACATCTGCACCCCTTGTGGCGCACCTTGCGGCCGATTGGAGGTGGGCGAGAGCCCTTCCAAAGAGAAATGAATGCCAGCAACCCTCGTACATTTGATGAAGCAGTGCCATAGTAACATTGTGGAAGATGGATGGGGTGAGATCAACTTCAGACAGCAAGCCTCCTCACTATTTATAGAAGAAGCAGACAAAGAAGTATTTTGCCACCGCCCTGATCCTATGCCAAGTGTCACCACCCAAGAAGCCTCGGAGACCATGCCTTCCAGGGAGAGGTGCCATAGCCTTTCTTTCCGATAGATTGTCATTTTCAAGAAACACTAACATTAAAAATCATGCACCTCTAGACCCCTAGACCATACTACCCTTCGCCGCATGATCCTTAAAATAGGTCACCTCCAACAACCAATGGAGCATGACATGAGGCCAACCAACACTCAACATGTAGCAGATGCGAATGAACTTGAGATTTTCAAGACTCCACCCGCCATATACAGCTAAATAAATGCTTCGAGGAGAGAGGTTGGGGTGGCAATCGATGACTGACTCTCCCTTCACCCAAAGCAATGAAGCTACCTCAAACTTGAGAGTGGGGGATAACTATTACAGAGATTACACGCTACCGAACCCAATCTCTTCTTCTTGGATCGTGGCCAAACACCTATGGATTGTCCAATCAGGCAAGACTATTTGAGACAACGAGGAGGACCGAGCACCCAAGACTAGGCGGCATCACAACATCAGTTCTCATCCGATCTCCACCTTAGTTAGCTACCAACCCCGAAGTCGGTACCTGACTGACAATATCTAGCGACTTGCACAAATACTCGTGCACCTAGGGCAGAACCTCACCTTAGATTCCCGGCCTATTCGGCTGTGCGAATGATCTTTGAGATTCTCCAACAACTTCCGAACGTGTGTATGACATACACCCACGACTAACTGAGCCAGTCTGTAGATATAACTAATAATCCGGATTATGGGATAGTGGGCTAATCCCGATGGCCTATTAAATCATGATATCACAGATCCTCGTAACCTATCAGATTCCGATGTAACAACCTATAACACCTTCTCTATATAAAAAAGATAAGGGACCTTGAGGTAAGACCAAATTTTGAATCAACTCTCTGCTCTTATTTTCTTTTCTTCCTCCTGCGACGTATAGCTGTCAATGGACCGGGTCCAGACCCAAGACCTATGCGTATTTACCCAACGGATCTGGATCTGGTATTAGGATTGGATCCGTTTATCCGGATCCGGATCCGATAAACCATCATGTAAACGGATAGGGTCTAGATATTTAATACCCAGATCCGATAGACCCGAAACCCGAATAATATATATTATATATTATATATATATATTATAATTATATGTTGTTATTATAATGGTATGTTGTTATATTTTTGGATGTTTTAATTGGAGTTTTACTCGTTGAATTTGAATAACTTTTATATTTTTATTTGTATGATCATATGATTGTATAATTTTTAGATATTTTTTTAGGTTATTGTATATTTTTAAATTTTTTTTTTGAAAATTTAAATATGAGTTTCGAATCTCGAAATTGGATCCGGATATTCGGGACGCATTAGGATTTAGATCTGATACTTCAAGACTAGATCCGCCGGATATTCGAATTCGATACCAGTAACTAAGATCGGATCCGGATATCCAGATTTCAATCTAAATCCGATCCGTTGACAGATCTAATTTGATATTTTCTAAAACTCGGCTAAATTGACCGGTCCAGATTTGGATATCCAGATGGTCCCCCAAGCTCTGACCAACAACTTTCTTTGTAAATCCCTCGATCGTGGAAAGCGGCTCGTGTACACTGCCACACCCAATTGACTTTCCAACACGGCACCACCAGGATTCAGCGGCAAAAGTGAACATTGGGGGCTTGTTCCTTTACAGAATGGGGAATTTGGGAACAAGCAATGCTACACAAACCCTGAGAAGCGATGGAAGCTGGGAACGGTGCTCGTTCAGGGACGTGCAAACACATTGACGCAGTCACAATCAATAACCAGGTTTTAAGCTCCAACTTCTAGGTAATGCGGCTCTTCAGCACCCTTCCTTGATACTAAAAATATACTAGATAATGGCTACACGATATGTTCTCCAAGCAAGGAGTTCGCTTAAGCATGAATTTAAGAAGCAATAATACGATATTAGTCAACCAATTATTGGGATCCATGGCTTCAACTTTGAATATTGAATCCCAGCAACATTGTACAAGAGCACAAGTTTCCGATGGGCATGAATCCAAGCTCAGATACAACTTAAGCAGATGAAACTTTTAATGTTGGTGCCGATACAAGCAATTTCAAAAGAAGCAGGGCTCATTATTAAGAATTAAGAGCTCAACCACTAATATCCAATGCATTCTAGAAAAAATGCCTTCAACGTTGAGAATCCTACAAACAAAGCAGCAAGGAAAACCTGTTTATTGAGAAACAGGGTGAGCCCAGAATACCTCTCATCAATTTTATTTATTTATTTGATCATTTGTTGGATGACTTCACAATGCAGATCTTTATGACCGAAGCAGCTCCGATGCGGTGCAGTGCAACGACGGCATCCCCTGGTTTGCACAGCTGCCTCTGCACTGCTGCATTGAGTGCAGCCTCCAAGATGACCTCCGTCGACTCCGAGTCTGTTGCCTTGGCCGAACCCTCAGCCAGCAGAGGTACCAGCCCCCTGTAGATGAGGCTTTGCCTCGCAGGTGCTTCATTGCTGACCGTCCAATCAAATGAATCTGTTGTCAAACTTGGGACTATCACTGACATGATCGGGACTGCCGGACGATACTTGGCCACCAGCTTTGCAGTAGTCCCTCCACGAGTCAAGACCACAATCAACGATGCCTTCGCCTTGTTCGCGGTACGAACAGCCGATGACGCAAGGCTCTCTAATGGGCTCATGGGCAGAGGAGTAGTCTGTATCCTCCCCTTGAATATGGCACCATAGTCAAGGGAGGACTCTGCCTCAACACAGATCTTTGCCATGATCTTCACTGCCAGCTCAGGATAAGCTCCAGCAGCGCTCTCACCGCTAAGCATGACGCAGTCGGTGCCATCAAGAACAGCATTGGCAACGTCAGTGGCCTCAGCACGAGTTGGGCGCGGGGCCTTGATCATCGATTCAAGCATCTGGGTGGCGGTGACAACAGGCTTGCCCACAAGGTTGCATTTGTAGATCATCATCTTCTGAGCAAGAAAGATCTTCTCAATGGGAATCTCCATCCCAAGGTCACCTCGAGCAACCATGAAAGCATTAGTCTCCTTCAGGATTTCATCAAAGTTCATCACGCCTTCCTGGTTCTCAACCTTCAAACCCACCATGAACAACATAAAATAAGGAAAAGCTATTATTCATTGTGAGGAAGATTTTATATACGTAGAATTTCAGAAGCTAATTCAGATATAAGCATTAATACTCTAAAACAAAGAAATTGTCAGCAAAAGTGCAGAGCAAATAGCATGCCAAGATGCTTAGGCTAGTCAAGGGTCAAACAAACCTTTGACATCAGTATTATATTCTTTGCATGAGGCCCAAGAAACTCCCGAACATTAACAAGATCAGACCCCTTGCGCACAAATGAGAGAGCAATCATATCAATATTGTTTGGCACACCCCATCCCATGATGTCTTCCTTATCCTTCTCCGTCAATGTGGGAAGATCCACAACAACACCAGGCAGATTGACATTCTTTCTTTCACCTAAAAGAGCAGTGTTTTCGCAGCGGCATCTCACGGTCCCACCATCTGGGTTGCATGAGAGGACAGTCAGGGTTATAGTACCATCAGCACACAAGATGGTACTTCCAGGCTCTAGGTCATGAGGGAGTTTCTTGTAACTCATACTAATCATGTTCTCATCACCCTTGATGCTGTAATCGGTGGTCACTGTGATTTCCTGACCCTCGTTCAGTCGAATAGGCTTCCCATCCTTCAAGAAACCAGTGCGAATCTCAGGTCCCTGCAACAATAAAACTAAAAGATTAAGAGGAGCAGGCAGATTCTGCAAGCAGATGCAAGAACAACAGCCAGCACAACCTGTAGTCTAGTAACAGGTAGATCCAAGACTTCATCAAGCTAAAATCTAGCAAATATTTATAATGTCTTGTGACCAGGTTCTCTCTGAAATTTCATGTGACCTACAAGAGCATTGATCTTTTGGAAACCATGTCCATAATAGGGCACATGATTACTACTATCTTTGGAGAATAGGATGTTCATTAGAACATGCAAACTGTTAATGTGCAAAATGATTGCAAGAACATTCATGATAAATTAAGAATTTAATTACTACACAGAGTACAATTACTTCTAGTTAATTTAGAACAGAAACAAGATAAGACATTATGTCTTAGGGAAAATTTATTGGTTCAGAAATTCAAGAAAAACATCGAGATGTACAGAGCCAACAGAAAACACATGAAATTCATGGAGATGTTAGTAAATATGTTACAAATTTCCAGTTCAAATCTGCACATACATTGATGCAGATCACTCATTATCAAAGAACAAGCTATTTACCCAATGCATGTGCAGTGAGGATAATGCAATTGGTATCCATCATACTACATCATAACAAATTGATTCAATTAACTACCAACCAGTAAACAATTTAGTCTAGCATATGAGACATTCTAATGCAAATCAGCATCATAAAATACTTCAGTTGGGCCTTTTGGGTAATTCTCTATTAGAAATAAAAATATATTTTTCTGAATGAAAATTTCATTTCTTCTATGTCCAGAGGAACAGTATTGGTTCAATAAGCTTAAGCTATATAAACAAAAACAGAGATTTCACTACCTGACAACTAGTATTCCAGATACTATGTCAGAGCCCTCAGACCTAAAAGTAGCACCAATTTGCAGAGGGTTGATGCAAGGATCAAAAGATGCTCGCAAGAAATTCTCAGAATTTGATAGGCCAGAAATGCAATCCATACTGAAACCCATATTGATCGGACAAAGCTTAATGGACAAGCTCAAGTTTAGAGAGACAAGGAATAACACAGACAAAGATTAAATGAGGATCAAAACAAAACTGTTTCATGCTGGAAATGAAGACCTGACTTGGTGAATCAACAGCAATGTAATTTCATCATGTACAAAGCTCAATTATCATTTACTTCTCCAACCATTTTACTTTTTAAAGGAAAGCAAATGTTGCACCAAAAGTTAAAATTATGATTATTTGCAGTAAATATTTTTAAGACCACATTTCCTGGGAACACATCTCTGGATGCTAGCTAGCTAAGCTCTAGAGTCAATTTCACTATTTTATCAGGAGATCATCACCTTTTAATGACCTAAGACTTTTGAACCATATAATTGCATCAGTTCACATTTTTTTCCCTCCTAGCATTTAAAAGAAAAGGCATATATGCACAGGACAGTCACTTGAAAACTAAATATCTTATAATTTTGATTGGATATAACTTCAAATGGTCTTACACCTTTGTATTAAACTGTATAGTTAAAAATGTAAAAAACTTACTTAATCTTAAAGTACACAATGGTTAATTATTTTAATAAGTATAAATTTCCTATGAAGCAAAGTGGACATAGCTAGCAAAATTTACACATCTTTAATCACACACAGGTATGTGTGTATGCACAGTGTGTACATACGTGTGCCTGTATACATGCATATTCAGTACCAGTAGAGAAAAGGTAGGGAAGTTGTGTTTGCTGCTACTTTCCAAAGTCCAGCGATTACAACGAATGGTGTAATATTAACACACTGGATTGCTTTTTTCAGCAATACTGGTAACTCCTATTGACCTAGTTATAGGATAATACAATCCAGTCCTCTTGTGCTTCAGAAAGAATCAAGCTTTAGAACATTTACAAACAACACAGTATGAATTTAAAGATACAAAACCACAAGTAGTGCTACCATCAACCTTCTGGCTTTCTCTAATATAGATCTCGTACATGAATGATTAAACAAAGGTGCTCTCTCTCATTTCTTCTATATTTCAACTATTTCAGAACTCATTAACTTGGTATAAAAATTCCTCTGAAATGGTAATCCGATTGCAAGAAAAACATTAGTTCTTTTGTATCACCTTGCTTCCCACAAAATATTGTTCTTGCTGTAAATTATTCTCTTGTTCTCCTCTTTTCTCCCAATCTTTCTTACGCCCTCATGTTTTTTCTCCCTTCGTTTTTTGTATTTTCTACCTTGTCCAGTGTTCTCGTATACCTCTCTTTCCTATCAAAACACAGGCTTACCTGAGTATGCACTAGTAAAATAAATGCACATTAACAATTTTTTAATTAGATCAGCGCCTATTAGCACCTTCAACCGAACCTTATTGCACAGTAGCATCTGCATTTGAAAGGCCCCACATTTCTGATAAAAAGATCATGTTTTTAAACAAATTTGTAATGATACACACATTTTATGTTCCATGCAGTGACCATTTAACGTTGCTGATTACTTCCCTATTTCGTTTATCTGGACTATCTACCTGGTTTTATTTGGTACCATGCAACTGTGGAAAGTTCTAGAAGTTCCATTAGATTACGTTCCCAGTAAATTTTGATTAAGGATTTTGGTTGAAAAAAAAACATGCTTGTAGGACACCATAGCATAAGCCTAAATGAAGTCACCATCCACCTCCTTTTGATTGATGCCGTTTCCTTTTGGTTGATATCACTTCCTAACTTGAAGGCCAATATGTTACCATATATTGTCTTATACTTGAGACTTTTACCACAATGTTTGAACATGAATAGCTCTCGGTCATAACCACATTGTTGACTTGTCTGACCACCTACACTTAATTTGATGAAATCAACCAAAACTTATAAAGTCCACTTTCATTACATGCAAGACCCAAAACTGGATCTTGCTATCTATTACTCACTTCTTTAGAACTTGCTTCCAGCACATTCCAGTAATTGCATGCAACCATTTATAAAGCTTATGTATCATAGACCACTTAAACATTTAAAAACCTTCCATGTCCACTTTCAAAGAGCCTCAATGGCAAATCTTCATCAAAATGCAGAAGGAAGAAAAGCAGATGTTGGCCAGTCAGAACTTTATGAAACCTAAATGCTGTATGCTAGAAAATTGTTAGAATTTGATAAAACTTCTTCCTTTCACCAAATATTTTTCTCTTCTTTGTAAAGATTGAACAGATTTTGACCTACATTGGCCCTAGTCATGGATCCAACCTCTTGCCTGAATTCCTTAAATCTGATTTTTTTTAATAATATTAAGAGATGAGTTCAAATGACACTTATTTTCAAGATACTACTGAATATAACAACATATTGGACAGCCTGCTCGGAATGCATGATAAATTGTGTAACAAAATGGAAGGAGCAACAAATTCTATTGATTGAGACATAATCAGGAAGCTACACAGGGTGACCAATCTGAATGAGATAATCAACAAAAGGAACAAAGAGTGAATTTGCAAAAGTAAGCTTGAAGGTTCCACTAATGTGCACGAGTAAGACCTTTAATGATAATTTCTGAAAATAGTGCACTTATGGTGTATCCACCAAAAATGCACACAATACACCAGACACCATGCTAGTCCCTTGACTCAAGTCAGATACAAATCATTTTTAGGATAAACTTGCATTTATTGCAAGGTATAAATTATGCATTAATCATATACATGTTTCATCACAAAGCACAATAGTTGCACTAAAGAAATGGAAGAAGTCAAGTAGGCAAGGATATCTTCTTTCAAGTTCAAGCCAATTCGTCTTACCCAACCAAATTCTTACTAATAAAGAAGGCAGGATCGACATGAATTGTCCAGGGCATACAACACTGAAGGGTTATCAAGAATGATAGGAGTGCATGTAATAGACGATAGGAAAAGCGGCTAAATTTTCAGCCATAGGGCTTGGATCTTAACCCCAAGCATATGATTCAAATGGAATCAGACAAGGGTAACATAAAAGGTTTTTTGATAAAAGCTGACAAGCCCTCACAACTCATCAGACAAAGTCCATTTCAGGTATTGGTGGCTTATGCATTCAGTGATTTTGCACTGGACATCCGCAAAAGGATTATTATTTGGCTGGATGAACTAGAGAACAAACATATCTGTTGAATTCCATCTTTCCTTCTCCTGCCAGAGCTGTCAAAGGAGAATTCATTGTATCTTTATTGTGGATACTATAATAGCATAAACCAACCTTTGCAGATATCTCTGTTTGGAATTAAACAACTGTATGTTAAATCATCAAACTAAGAAGACCTTCAACTTGAGATAAAGAAAAACTTCAATCTATTTTTCTGAGGCAATAACTCATCAGCAACTATTTTGGGCTTAAACACTGTTAAAGGTTATCTTATTATGCCCAAGAACTTCATTTAGCGGACAATGGCTGTCAGACGTTGTAAAAACCAGATCTTAGATTTGGGATTTCAAGGGATTCCGCTTTGTCTGAGAGACTGGAATTTTTCCCAACTATAACTAGAACATTGCATGAATAAGAAATCAAGATTAATTGGAAGCAAAATAGTTTTATACATAAGAAGGTGGCCCTTTTTGGTACATGTCACAACTAATCTCAGTCAGTCTACAACTATATATTTTTTTCTTCTATTGCGACACGAAATTACTAATAGAAATAGGCATATGGATTATAAATCAGGAGGCCCTTATGTAACATGATTCCACAGATCCACCACTCGAGGCACAATGAGTTAGAGAACCACAGAAAGATTTATTTCTACTTAGCAACAAATTTTTGCACACTTCCTTACGCTATTTGAACCAAACATTATATGAAAATTTAAAATTGAAAAAAAGAATGATCTCCCATGAACCAACAAGCAGAAAACGACAAAGATCATTCACCAATTCCTAATAGTTTAATCAGCTGGCTTTACCTAACCACAAGCTAACGATAGTATCATCGTCACTGTTGAGAAAGATGGAACACAAACTAATACCAAACACAATGCACCAAAACGATATCTCGAAAACACAAAGATGACCACCATGAAACACTATTCAATTCCTTGTAAAGAAGCAGTCGCATCACAGTATCTACCTCAAAATCAAATATACCTATAACACCAAAACGGCTACTGGCAAAACTTATAGAGAGAAGAGAAGGAAGACCTTGGTGTCAAGCATGACGGCGCAGAGGATCTGGGTGTTCAGCATGGCGGTGCGGAGGTTGTTGAGAGTCTCCTGGTGATACTCGTGGCTGCCGTGGGAGAAGTTGAAGCGGGCGACGTTCATCCCCGCCCGCAGCAACTTCTCCAGCATCGGCACCGACCGCGACGCCGGTCCAAGCGTGCACACGATCTTCGTCTTCGGCACCCGCCCATCGCTCGGCAGCTCCTTCAATATCCCCTCTATATCTATGTTCGCCATCCTTTCCTCCCTTCTCTCTCTCTCTCTCTCTCTCTCTCTCTCAACAGCTAACCCCCAACACAAAATAAACAAAATCCAAGTAAAAATAGTGAAAAGAAAGCAAGAGAAAAATGGTGCAAAAAAATGGGATCCAAGAAATGAGATTAGAATCTATAAATTAAAACAAAAAAAATCTGTCCCTTCTCCAAATATTTATAGGAAATGGGATGGCTCGCGAGCCGCGGGTGGGGTTTGACCAGTGGGAAGTGCGTTCCGTTCGATTCTTTGAGCTATGATTTCGATGGACTTCGTCCTTCCGCCCACCGAACCACGGGAGATGGGGATGCATTCGGTGGATCAGGGGAGCCAGCGGAAATGGATTCGAATCTTGGATGGATACGCCGTGACGGATTAGCTGGTGCAATCTCAGCCGTTGTGTCAGTGAACTCCTGCACCGAGATGCGAGAAAGATGGATCTGGCGAAACAGCGGCGGGGGCAGCTGCTGGTGTTCTATGGGCGCAGCTGAAATAGGATACCAAAGAAATGATTTTGTGCGGTTTCGGACCGCTGCCATCTACGACGGGTAGCACATCATGTGATTTATCTACTCAAAAAATAGGTACGGTTTTTTGCTGCCGGTCTTCTATGGCAATTGGCGGTTGGCACACCGGACGATGTCTTAAAAACCGGTTAATTGTAGATTAATGATGCTATTGGATTGCAGGAACAGGAGCGATGGATTCATGATGATGGTCAGAGCAACATCGTGGTGGTAGGTGAAGCGATCTTTCGGTCCTGTCAACCAGAAGGGTAGGGCTACAAATATAAACTTGGGCATCGGGCTATGTCTGATTCGATCCGCTTCGATCTAAATTTATCAGATCAAATATTGTAGTGGATCGTATCAGACACGGTTTATCTGATAAATGGGTCATACGGCATGGCACAAAAGATCTAAAGCATCCGTCCGACATGGCCTAGGCCCAAGAATTGACAGATCATATCAGACACAGTTCATTAACATGTTCGAATGGTTAATTTAAAATTATTTTTATTTTTTTAAAGGGTCTCAATTATTATTTTTTTATTTTTATCATTTTGATCTTTCCAATCGTAAAAAAAAAAATTGAATAAATTAAAAAATATTTTAAAAAAATAAAAATTTTAAAACTTCTATAAATAGATCCTTTCAATTTCATTTTCACTATATTAATTCATCAAACTAATTCTCTCACTCTCTAATCTTCCTACTCCTATTTATTTTCTCTTCTAGTAATTCTCTGTTTCGTTCAATATTTAGCAAATAGCAATTATCGTTTAGTAATTCAAGAATTATACAAGAAGAGAAAACGTCTTCCTTTTAGAGGTCAGCTCTTCGATTACTCCATTCTACTCTTTTCGACTGTACTCCGATCTATCTCTTCGACTCTACAAATTCGGCTCTCCTATCTTTTTTTTAATTTATTTCCTAATCTATTTTATTTTATAAAAAATATTTTTTAAAATAAAAACTTTAAAAACATGTCGTGTCAAATGGATACATAGGGGTTAGCATGCAGGCCGTATGATACCGTGTCTGGCCCATCAGGCCATGCCAGCCCAGGCCTTGACAGGCCGTGTCGGGTCTAGACCGTGGGCCACCAAATTTCTAGCCCAGCCCGGCCCCTAGAATTGGGCCATGCCATGGCACAGCCTCCTATAGTGCTTGGTGGGCTGTGCCAGTCACGGTCGATGCCCAACTCTAGCTACGATGGAGGAATTGCTTACAAACTCGCGGTGTAAATCAGCCAAGCAGTTTACGAGTTGATCAAACTTGATTTGGATCTAAATTTCATTCAACTCAAATAGCTTAAATAAATTTATGAGTCAATTAGAGTGACAAAATATTGAGTTTAATAATATAATATTTTATTTATAATATATATTTATGAATTAAATATATTAAATATAATATTTATATATTTTTTAATATGATATATCATTTAAGATTTGAGCTTGAATCCGAGTATAGCTCGGTTGATATGCAAGTTGAATCGAGTTCAAGTTAGGATATTAACACTTGATCAACCTCAAGTCGAGTTTTGAATCTCAGTATTTTGAATCAAGTCAAACGCGAGCCTCTAACTATTCGATTTGACTCAACTCAATTGCACCATTAATTATAAACTTTTATAGTTCGTATACATCCACAATTATTTGTTTATTTTGATGTATTTATTTCTTTGTAAGTCTTATAATGGATTTTGAAGGAAATTAGTAAACTGCTTTGAATGATTATTTTTTAATTATTACTCAACAATCATGAAAATTCTTGGAGATTTATCGATTTAGAAGAAACTTTTAACCCATTGGTGCAAGTATGCTTGGGTTTCTAAATTGGCCAATAGGACTGACTTAACCCATTTAGATCATGATTATAAAAACTCTCCCCCAAAGAATGATGGTTCTTTTTATGATCCCATGTTATGTCTAATAGCCTTTAATATTTGGCATTTACTTGTCCAAACATCGTATCTTCCCTAAGTCAGTTAAGTCATAAACAGATCAATCAGTTACAAATCGGATCAAAAAAATTTAAATATAAATCAAACTAAAATCTAAATTTATTCTATTTAATGAATAGATTATCCGATCTGACCCTTTCAAACTGTTTTATAAATAGATAATCTATTTATTCAAGCTGATCGGACCTGTTTAATTTGTTTATCCAATGACCTTGAGCTCTTGGCCCAATATTGTTGGACCTATTAAGCCAACCTGAAAGCTAACCTGTTAAACCTATTAATCAAACCTGTTTAATAGATAGAGCCGGTAGTAATAGGCTATTACGTGCATCAATAAAAAGAATCAAAATCTGAAATATAAACAAAGCAACAAAACAGAAACACAAAACATAGCTGCTAAATTTTTTTGCTTAATAGCCTGTTAGAAATACAAAACAAATATTTAAAAAAAAAAGACATAAAAGACAAGAAAATTTACATGAAAAAGGATCTCAATCTACAAAGGAATCGAGCAAGTAGACAACGTCACAAACAACAAAACATAGCTTCCCGTCTTCATTGGATGGCAAACAAAAACAACAAACATCAAAATACCAGACTTAAGGGGAAACAGTAACAACAGTAAACTAAAAAGAAACAACACTTAGCTGCTGATCTTCATTGGGTATGGCACAAAATCATCTTCATCAGTTCATCCTTGTGAAACTTCTGCATCCAGGGAGTTGGTCTCTTCGTTGTATGACTTCCAAGAAAACCCTCCCACCCATTCCCTTTTCATCTGCGAGGATAGAGCTCCAACCTGCATAATAATGATCATGTAGCAGCGTGCTGCAAATCATGGATTTCAATTTCTAACTGAATCTTTTAGCAGTATCTAGAACTAGTTTTCTAATCAAATTGATGAGTAGCATACCAAAATACTTTGCTATAAAACCAAACAAATGTTGCATAATATGAATTCTCTTAAGACAAAATGGTGGAGAATTGTGTGAAAGAGATGTGAATGCCCAATGTGCAGCAAGAAGAATTAGAACATAAGCACAATGACTCGATCATTATAAGTCTCTTACCTTCGTAGTGTCGAAAATTATGGTTTTGCAGTCCGGGAGTATGCTGATGGACCAAGGGAGAAGATCACAGTGCGTTCTATTGAAAGTTATCCTTCCATATGAACTTGTGTTGTTTGGCAAGGAACGCAGCACAAGCTCCTGACTTTGACCGAAAAACATGTGCCTGGAGAAAAACAATAATTATATTTTTAGTGTTTCAACAATAGCTGGTAACTTAAAGTCTGAAGAACAAGTAATTAAGTAATAGATATGGTTAGGGAAGAACCAAATGCTTTGTGAAAGTTCTGTTTGGATGAAACATTCTTGGAGATCTGTTTGGATAGTCTTCTGAAAACTGAACAGTGTGTTTTAACATTCCTAGAAAACTCAAAGATTTTATATGTAAGGAAAACTGATTTAAGTCATAGAATGAATATAGGATAAGCAAACAATTTGAAATTATAACCAGGGTATATCTGAAATTAATTCCCTCATGAAACAAGAACCTAAATTCTAATCATGACTACAATAATAACTTGTCCAAAAAAAAAAAGAACCTACTTCTACCAAAAAAATTGAAGAACCTACCAAAAGAAACTATCAAATAACTATAAATATAAAACAAACTATAAATATCAAGCACCTAATAATTAATAACTACTACCATAATTCCGTAACAATAATTATAGTCAAACCGAAACAAAAAAGAAGTCTCAAACTATGGTACAAGTAACATCCATAGTCAAAATGCAACATAACATTTCCAACCAAAACACATGACCAACATAAGTTTAGAAAAAGTATCCATGGCCATGATCAACTTTCTATTTGTGTTGTTTCGTACTTCAACTTCCCAAATTTACATGAATCTATAATCCCAAAATTTGATGCTTAGTAAAGGAAAACAACAAAAAAAATAAAATTGCCGAAAATTGAGGTGATTGGGCTTTCTTGAAGGAACTTCAATTCATAACATCTTTTACAATCTTATCTAACTCATATTCCAAAACATCTATATTAAAATATTACAATAATTAAAAATAAACTATTAGCAATGTACTTAATGAAATGGATACCTTTTTCTCCTGAACACCTAATCTCAAGTGCAAATCAAGACCTCAGTAGTATCCGATTTAAATACACTATGGTACTTATCAAATACTTGTCTATCTATACTAAAAGCAGATTCAGAGGCAACTGTGGATATTAGAATAGTTAAAATATTATGTATCATAAGAGGAAGTTTAGGATATCGAAACCAATTGCTTTCAAAAAATCTAGGATATCCACATGGGACTTCCTATCAACTATAGACTCATCCAAATATTATCCCAATTGAGACTTCTGTATAGCATTTACAAAATCGAAGCTTTCAAATATATCAAAATTTCATATTTTTGAAAAAATATTAGTTATTTACTAGAAACAATACCATATATACTAATACAATATATTTATTTTGAAAAAAAAGTTTTAAGTTGCATTAAAAGCATCCAATTTTGTAAATGGTTCAAAAGCCTGATAAGAAATACTACCATCCATGCCTCTATGAGTTGATCGTAGTTGGTAGCTTTAAGAGAAGCAAGCCTATATTAATTAAAGAGAAAAAACATACAATCATGAATGCGCATGCCCTCTGTATACTTATATATATCCCTTCAATTTCTTATAACAATATTCCACAAATTGAAATTTGTACTGAGTATCCAAAATGATTGTCATGGCCAAGATTAAGCTATTATCTGACCAATATTTTTTAAATTTTTTATACATCTATTATGTTATTCTTGATATGAAAAGATCTACACGCCACATCCCTTGCCTTAAAATAAGCTCAATCAAGAAAACTTGAGAAAAATATAGGTATATAGGATATCTAACTCTTGAAAATACTAAAGTAGGATCATAGAATATACTTAACAACCTGCTATTCTTATCTTTTCCCTAATCATCTTTAGATGGATAGTGCTTATAACTAAAATCACTTAGTTTTATATGAAGAAATGTACAGTGTAAAAAAAAAAAGCACTCTCTAACATCAAATAAATTAAATTCTATCTTGCAGGAATATCTTGCCTTAAGCCCTTTATACTTTCTAAAAGAACTTGTGGAATACATTCCAAAAAATTTTATTCCCAAACTTGTGAACCTATCACATATTTAATATTTTTACGAATCTCAAAGTTAGATTCACCTATCTCCTTTAATCTTTCTTGTATAATTAAGCTAAAAATATGAGCACAATATCATATATGAAAAAACTCACCATTTGAATAAAGTGCATTCTAAAAAATTAAGTTAGATCTTTAGCATGTTAATAAAAACGTTATTCATTGATGCATTATCCAAAGTCATGCCATAGAGTTTCTTTTCAATTCCCCATCCAATCAATAAATTATAAATTCTTTCACATAAAGATGTGCCATTATGTAAAGGAGGCGTGAAATGGAAGTTAAAAACTTTCTTTTGCAACATCTGTTATTCATCAATAAAATGGGTGGTTAAATATAAATATCCATCAATAGTAATAGAGGTCCATAAATCTAAAGTCAAACTAATCCTAGAAGGAATTGAAAGTAACCATAATACTGAGTTTTTGCTTCTCTTTTTTATCCAATTTCAATAATCAACCTTTATAGTATTCCTAGATATTAACTTGGTATCCTCACAAATATAAGTAAATAAAGATCTAATGCCTTCAATGAATTGAAATGATAGATTATGCTTCACAATTGCAAATGTTAGCAATTTATGAAATTTTTTGAAATAAAATTTATTATAATGCATTGACATAGGCCCTTTGGATTGAGATAAGATTATCTATCCTATAGATATTAACCTTTCTGCAACCCTCTATATAACATTTCAAATTTTTAGTATTAACCTTGCCACCATATAGATATTCTACACTATAATTCTCGGACTTACATCTTTGAGTTGTCTCATTTATATAAAAGAATTGATAAATCGATGAAGTTAATTTTTTTTTTACTTTTCTTTGTGCAGAGTCATGTACTACCACATGCTTGAACTTGAAGAGATCGATTCATTTGCTCTATCATCCTTATTCTCCAACTCCATATATTCATGTTGAAATCTTTATCCATTTAATATCAAATAATTTAAAATTATATCGAAAGATTAATCTAGAAAGAAACCAACATATATAAGTACCAAAATATTTAGAAAAGCAAAGGGAAGAGGAAGACAAGGCTCAAATTCATCATTCAAAAATTAAATGCAGCTAAATCAAAATAGTTGCAATCGGTTGCCTATGGAAGCAAGCTATTAAAGATTGCTTGCTGTCAGAAATAGTTGATTATTGCTTTACATATCAGTAAAAACTCGTCTAACAATCATCCCAGCCTCTTCATATGAACATAAAAGCAAAGGAAAGAGGAAGAGTAGGCTAAATCATAATAGTTGCAATCAGTTGCCTATAAAAACAGTCATCTAAGATTGCTTACCATTAAAAATAGTTGATTCTTACTTTACGAATTAGCAAAAATTTATTTAAGATCATCGTAGCCTATTTATACCAACAAGTAAGAAAAAATTAAGCATGTAAATTATGAATAGAAAAAATCAAGTTGAAGAATGTGCATGACTGACATGACCGAACATCACCAATTTATAAACTAAGCAATTACAAGTAACTTGTATAAATTGCACTAAGATTAATTTTTTGGTATTTTTGAATGATTAATGAAGATAGCACTCAAGAAATTCAACCCTCAAGGTAAGAAATAATGAAAAATTAGAACAATTAAGGTCTTGACATGGAACAAGTAATTGCCATAGCAGCATTTATTTTCATGTTAATGAAGTTGCTACAAATAAATCCATGCAATTCAAATGAATATCAGAGAAAACAACATCATAAAAGAAATACAAAGATCTATAGAACAAGGTATAAGAGTGGGAGCAAAACAATGATCTTGCCATTATTTCTTTGGGAAAAATAACAAACCATGATCTCCCAACAAAAGATTTGTGACCTTAACAAGTTGATTCACCATATATTAAAATCCCCAACATGCAATCTTCACTACAATAATTTTGATTTTTAGCAATGAAAAATTTAGCCACAAGTTGTTTTACTTTCATCATTAAAAATTTTTAATGATAAAAATATTTCATCAGTAGGTGGTCACTAAAGATATCATGGCTAAAAATTTTAGTGGCCAAAATATAATTCCATAAGAAAAAACTACTACATTTAGTGATGAAATATGAATGGTTATTAAAGATAAATATTAATGATGATTGTATTTATGGCTAAAGATAAAAAAATGATTATTAAAGAGCAGAAAAATGATGACTTAATAAGAAATTAATGGTCAAAAAGAAGTTTTAATGAGAATTTAATTTGTCATTAATTTTTTTTTGTGACAAATTTTTATTGATCATAACAAGATGGTACAATTTGTCATGAAATGGAAATGGTCATTAAAGATATACATTTGTAACGATTTTTTTGGACAAAAGATTAAAAATTTTTTGTAAATAATTCATCAAAATAATTTTTTTTATTTTAAATTAAGGTTGTGCCTATCCATTTTGAATGGATTTGAATGGAGATCTTATGAATCTAAAATATATATATATATATTTATATTTTTTATTATATAAGCCTCTATAAGGAATCAAACATAAGATCTATTGAATATTTGCCTACTACTTAGCCAACATGATAATATTAAGTTCTTATATGAAGTCATAGTTTATTAAACATATTTAAAATTTTTATATTATAAAATATTCTTATTTCAAATATATTATGATATATTTTTTATTAATTAATTTTTTAATAAAAATATAATCATCTTCTTTTCTAAAATCTTTTAAAAATAGATAATTCATGACTCCTTTTATTTATCTTATAATTAATAAATAATAATATTTAATATATAAAACTTTTTAATATTTTATATTATATATTTTATTTAAATTGGACTGGTGATCCAAATTATTGGTTAAATCATTTTCCATACAAGTTTTAAATAATTATAACTTAGCCTATTGATTTTGGTACGTTACTTTTAATATTAATCATGTCAAATTAAGTTGAACATAAATATTTAATTCATAAAAAATTTTAACTAAAAATAAAATCTATAATCAATTTTATAAAATTGAATCTTGATTTAATAGTTTAGTGAATTTGAAAAATTCATCAAGTATCTGATTAAAATTATATAGTATTAGGTACATCTTATCATTTTTTAATCTTTCTTTAACTCTCATGATAATTGACTTGATTTTAACAATATACCAAATACAAAATCAAGGTTCACATTTTATTTTAGTGATTAACATATGTATTATTCAAATATTCACTATTAGAATATAAAGTTTTACTGACATGGCTAAATGGGAGCCCTGACAGTCTATCACCAATGTCAATTTCTTAGTCATCGGAGTGCCTTTCGCATACAATGCTATCTTAGGATGATAGATCAGTTCATTAAATATGATATAAAAAATATTAAAATTTTTATTATTTAATTTTTATTATTTTATATTAGATATTTTTTATGTTCTTTTTTAAAAATAATTAATTATGAAGACTTAATCATAAAATATGCAACAGCTCTCAAATATGTGCAGATGAAGCTCAAGTCCAAATTTAAGCCTGTGAGGTACACAACACGCGAAGATATATGGATATGTGATAAGGATCTAATGAATATAAAAAAATAAATTATTTTTGATATGAGCCATGACAGACAAAGCTTTTCACGTGGTATACAGAAATTCCTCACATGGTCTAATTTTTTGAGTATTTAAATATAAGGACGGGACCCATTGCTTTGTGCTGTGCATTAATTGCATAAAGAAAATAAGCGTGGGTTCAAGCTGGGCATTTTTGCGGGCTTCTGTTGCACATCACAGTGGGCGAGCGAGTGTGAATTGAGCACGGCTCGTGGTCTTCATGCATGAGCTTGGAGTGGCCTGAATGAATGGATGCAGCGATTTTGAAAGGGCTGGGATGCATTATGGGCCTTGGGGTATTTCGATGCGGCTTGTACATAGGACACGGGAAGCCGAGTGTGGAGGAAGATGAATGCGGCTAGGATGAAACGGGCACACGGTTATGCACATGAACAGCTGGTGTGCAGGCCCGAGGCATGAACGCGGCGAGCAGTTCAAACATGGAAACAGATGCAAGATGTTGGGACGTAGAGGTAAATGCAATGGATTGTTGATGATGCAAAGCGAATGTGATATTAAACATGTGATATGAAGTCTATAAAAAGAAAGTTAGGAAATGAAAAGAGTACATCGAATATTTATCTTTCTATCTGGCTACTACTGTTCTGCATGCTTAAACCCCATACACACTATCCTCTCTTCATCTCTTCTTCCACATCAAGATCTCCATCATCAGTCTCTCCACACCTCCACACAAATCTACCACCCACCATCTTTTCTCCCTTTCCCTTGCCATCCAAAGTCGCCTTCCATCCCACTTTCCTCCACAAAACCTCTATGCCAAGATTCAAGTTGAAGCAATCCTCAAGCATGTGTGGCTAAAGGGCTGAGTTCTAGGCAAGTAGAAGAAATCTTCTAGTATGGATTGTAATTTTCTTTTCTTCATACTTTGCAATTTTTTTTTATACAATGAATAACATGTTCTCTTGTTCAGTTTTAATGAAATTTTATTTTTCTATGCATGAGATCTTGTCTTTGTATTAACATGCTTACTATTAATAAAGATCTAAATAGACTATATTTGTTGGGATGGGTTGTGATTGGGAGATACGATTCGTACTCAATAGTTTATGTTAGGGAGAAATCATTGAAAGTCATGTTCTGAATTTTTAGAAATTATATATTGAATAACTTATGATTCTATAGGGATAAATCATGATCAAGAGATACGATTCATGCTTTAAAGAAATAAGTTATAGTCATAACTAAGTTCTTAAAATTTAAATTTTTGCATTAAAAAGAATTATCACAACCATGCTAAAGGGATTCAAAAACCCAAAATGCCTTCAATTGATTCTTAAACCCCCAGTTAGCTAGTACTTGCTTTCTCTTATTTTAATTTGCTAGAATTAAATTTTTAACTTACTAAATTTTTTAATCTACTTGCTGAAATTTCTATCTTAAAATTTTATTTTTAATTAAAATTGGAGTAACTTAGCCTACAATCTCTGAGGAAATCAACATCCGACTCACTGCTATTCTAACCAATAGTAAGATCAGTTTAATTTTATCTTTGGTGCTGTAACGATAAGCATCAAATTTTGGCATTATTATCGAAGATTGTAGCATAGTTGCTGTATTTTTCTGAAAAAGATATATTCTATTTTTTCATAATTAACTGCTTTATTTGTTTTTAGATTATTTGCTTTGTTTATTCCATTCAAACATTACTTTTCATTCTTTTTGCTCTAAATAGACTAATAAAAAAAATCCACTCATAATACTTTACTAAAATAGACAAATGAATTCAAATTTAAAAACTTTTCACTTATGCTTGGATATTTGATCTTTTGCATTGCATTCTCATAAAACATCTTAAGAGCACAACCTATAAATAAGATAAGATGAGGATTTGATCACCCTTCTTTAGCCCCAAAATCACATTCTTTGCATGTTGCACTAACCTAAGCCTTAATCTAAAATTAATTAGACATCAACTCTAAGGATTTTTGAGCTCATTAGGACAAGAAAATCTTAGAGTTGGATCGGATTAGAGTTATTCATTATGACTAATATCTAGAAAAGTGGTTCACAAACAATATTCTAAAGAAAGATGATTACTTAATTAGGTCCATTGCAAAAGTACGGAAAGCCTCCCATTAATCTTACACTTATCTGACTAGTAGTTATTGGCTGATCTTTTATCTGAAGTGCTTGAAAGGCAGCTTTGAAATCATTAGGAGCTGTTTAGATCTAGATAACCATAGTTAGGAGTGCTTGCTTAACTTGATTGCTAACCTACAAATATAAAATCCTAATAAAACTCTTCGTATCTACTTCTTAGATTTAAGACTCCTTAGGATCTCATCTTTAAAACTTCTCTCTCTTTTTTTTGAAAAAAAATTTCTTAAATTTTTTTAAAATCTTACAAGATTGCAACTTGGAAAAGAGAATCTAGTCATTTAGTGAAAATTGATTCAAACCCTACACTAATCCAAGAAATTTCTGAGTCTACAATGGGTGAAATAGATCAAGAACCTCAGGCCCTAGTAGACCTTTGCTATCCTATTGGGTTAGTCCAACCATCTTGTATCAGACTACCCCAAACCAATGCAATAAATTTTGAAATTAAATCTCAAATCATTAACATGCTCTCTAAATTCACTGGGAATGAAGATGCATATATTTTTATTAGAGAATTTGAGGAAGTATGTGATACCATGAGGATACACCAACTATCAGACGATGCTATTAAACTTAGGCTGATTAATTTTGTCCTTAAAAAAAATACTAACAAATGGTTATATAGTCTGCCCATCCACTTGATCACAACCTGAGATGGATTTGTAAAAATTTTCTTGAGAAATTTTTTTCCACATCATAAAACAATCAAGTTAAGAAACGAAATTAATCAATTCTATCAGTTAGGGGGTGAGTCTTTCTGGAAGTGTTTGGACCGATTTAAGGACCTATTGAGTCGATGCCCACATCATAGAATAAAAACATGGAGGTTATGCCAAATCATATATGAAGGTCTAGACCCAAGTTATAGAACTATGCTAGAGTCAATATGTCAGGACCAGTTTATGCATAAGAAATCCAATAAAGCTTGATAATGTTTAGAAGACCTAGCAAAAAAAAATCTACAGTAGGAAGCAACAAGAGAACCTACACCAACAAAAGGTGGTATATACCATGTCCCAACATCCCTAGTAGCAGAGGCCAAAATAGCGATCTTGATCCATAGAATTGAGGCCCTAGAACTTCAAAAACAACCCTAAGTAAACCAAATTATTGTGCCCATGTGTAATGGATGCAGTGCATCTGATCATGTCTTGGAGGATTGCCCATTATTAAGAAGTCCAATTGAAAATAGTATAGCACAGGTCAATGCTGCCTATCGGAGACTCATAAATAATCCTTATGCACCAACCTATAACCCAGGATGGAGGAATCACCCTAATTTTTCTTAATCACAAGGGTCAAACTTAAGTAAAACTTCCTTCAATCGGCCCCAACTAAGGCCTAATCAAGCTTTGAATAATCCACTAGGCTTTAATAATAATAATGAAAGAAAAATTAATTCTTTAGATAAAAGCCTAGAAATCCTAGTTAAATCTAATACCGAATTTATGTAGACAATGGCCAATTGTTAACGGCAAACACAGAAGCGATAGCTCGATTAGAAATACAATTAGGTCAGTTAGCCACTCCGTCAATAAAATAGAAAAGGATAGATTGCCAAGCCAACCCGAGGTTAATCTTGGGATTCAGAATAATCAAAAACTACAGCAAGGAGCCTTAATCAACCAATTAAATGCTATCCACATACTAAGATCTGGAAGACAAATAGATAATCATGTGGATACATTTGAAGATATAATAGAAAAAATAGAAGACCCACTATCTCAACCTCTGTCTGACTAGGGCCAGACTGAAGAACCTAAGGAAACAAAATCTGATTCACCAGCAGAGCCCTCACCAGAATTAGTTGGACCAATGCCTAAGGTTGTAGTATCATTTTCCAATAGACTTAGGTCCAACCAAAACTCAGTCTAATTAGATAAAATCTTGGAGGTCTTTAAGTAAGTTAAAGTAAACATTCCTTTATTAGATATAATCCAATAAGTCCCAACATATGGTAAATTCCTTAAGGACTTGTGTACTAAGAAAAAGACCACCAATATACCTAAGAGATCCTTCTTAACAGATAGTGTGAGTTCACACCTATCAAACCATATGCCAGTGAAATACAAAGATCCAGGGTCTCCCACCATTTCATGTATTATAAGAAAAATCCTCATTGATAAGGCTCTATTAGACTTAGGGGCAAGTGTCAACATACTACCATATTCAGTTTATGAAAAGTTAGAGTTGGGAGAATTAAAACCTACAGGAATGACCTTATAATTAGCAGACCGATCTTTGAAAGTACCAAAGGAAATAGTAGAGGATGTGTTGATTAAGGTTAGTGATCTCATTTACTTAGTTGACCTCATGATTTTAGAAACTAAACCTATAACAAACCCAAATGGCCACATCCTAGTCATATTAGGTAGACCATTTCTAGCCACAGCTAATACTCAAATCAACTGTCGAAATGGTCAAATGAAACTCTCCTTTTGTCACATGTCTGTAGACTTGAACATTTTTAATCTGACCAAAACAAGCCAAGTAAGTGACTTGAACTAGATACAGGACAATGTTTATGAGCCCATTGACCTTAGTGATGAAGAATTTGATATGAAACTATGGATGAACTAAGACTGTAAAGAATTTGAGGAGGTCAATGAAGTAGCTGCAGTCAGTATAAAACCTAGATGGGAGCCTCTAGTTGAACCATTGTTCAGATAATTAGTGGAGGAAACACCCAAGCTAGAATTAAAATCACTCCCCAAGCACCTGAAATATGCATACCTAGGCCCATTAGAAACCCTGCCAGTAATCATTTCAGTGGACCTAGACACCATATAAGAGGGAGAATTATTAACTGTCCTTAAAGAAAATAAAGAAGCATTAGGATGGACCATGGCTGATATAAAGGGGATTAGTCCATCGATTGTTCAACATAGAATTTATTTATTAGAGGAAGTTAAGCTAATTAGAGATCCCCAAAGAAGATTGAACCTAGTCATGAAAAAAATTATGAAAAAAATAATAAAACTCCTAGACAATGGAACAATATATCCAATCTCAAACAGTTCATGGGTAAGTCCAGTACAAGTGGTACCCAAAAAGTCAGGAGTCATTGTAATTCAAAATAATAATAATGAACTGGTCCTAACTAGAGTTCAAACTAGATGGAAGATCTGCATTGATTATAGAAAATTAAATGCGGCCACCCGAAAGGTCCATTTCCCTCTGCCCTTCATAGACCAAATGTTAGAACAATTAGCAGGACATGACTTTTACTATTTTCTAGATGGATACTCTGACTACAATCAGATTTCTATAACCCCTGAGGATCAAAAAAAGACTATGTTTATTTATCCATTTGGAACCTTTGCCTGCAGACGCATGCCCTTTGGGCTATGTAATGCACCAGCTACTTTCCAAAGGTGTATGACTAATATTTTTTTAGATATGGTTGAACGGTTCCTAAAAATTTTTATAGATAATTTTTTTCATCTTTGGATCCACCTTCACTGATTGTCTACATCATCTTAGATTAGTTTTAGAAAGATGTAAAGAGAAGCACCTTATTTTGAATTGGGAAAAATGTCAATTTATGGTTAAGGAAGGCATAGTCTTTGGTCATGTTATTTCAAAAAGGGGCATCGAAGTGGACAAAGCCAAGGTGGATTTAATTGAAAACCTTCCACCACCAAAATCAGTAAAAGAAATATGCTCTTTCCTTGGACATGCTGGTTTTTATAGAAGATTTATCAAACACTTTAGCAAAGTGGCTCGACCATTAACTAACTTATTAGCCAAAGATGTCAAATTTGACTTCACACTTGAATGTTTTGAGTCTTTTGAAAATTTAAAGCAAGAATTAACTACTGCCCCAATTGTTCATCCTCCTATTTGGACTCAACCTTTTAAACTTATGTGTGATGCATCCGATCATGCCATAGGAGCTATCCTAGGTCAAAAAATTGATAATCTACCATGAGTAATCTATTATGCAAGTAGGACCTTAAACAAAATAAAAAAATGATACCCTACAAGCCAATCAAAATTTATATTTTGATGGGCTATTTTTTAATCTTCCTGACTCATGTAATGATATTTTATAAATAAATAAAAGATATTTATATTTTATCATATACTGTATCTTATATTTGTTAAGATTATGATGAATTTTATAGATTAGGATAATAATTTTAGGACTATGATGAGATTATACCTGTGAGATCTAAAATCTTGATTTAGAATATTTTTAGTCATTGAAACATTGAGTTGGGGACCAATATTTTCAAAAAGACTGGCATATCCTATGTATGCTCGATGGAGAAGGTGATTAATCTCACAGTCACTTGTGTGAGATATTAATACAAGAATGTGGATGCTCATCAGAGAATGAGTTCATTGAATTAATCTGACTTGAGAATATTTTATGGAGTCTTACTTACTTGTCAAAAGATATTTCTTTTAGTAGAAGTTATGCAAGTAATCCTCTGATCTAAGACTATCATAAAATCTTGCATATATGAATTCATATTTTGGTTCATACTCATTCATGACTGAGTCATGTATGGGATGTTTTGGATATGGTGGATTGTGTATGGAGGTTGTGAGTAGGTCAACATAAAATCGATCACTCTTGATAAGAGGAGATCACATCCTACTTACTATAATCATATAATGATTTAGGAAGACTTTGATCAAAATAAAGTAAAAATTAGAATTTTTTTTTAATATTTTATTAATCGAATCATCATTACAAGATTAGAGAGATATGAATATGAAATTGAACTTGACAAGATTTCATGTCCATAGTCATATTCGGGATGCAATATGGTTGTAGGATTCAATTGCACCATAACTTATCACTGAAAGATATTTTTAATATTTTTAATAAAATTTTATATCTTTCAGATAGACATGATTTATTGCTAGATGTCAATCTTTTCTTGTAGGTTTGATCAAATTAAAGAGTTTAATTTGATTGCCAATTAGAAGAGGTTTTAATTTTTAAAATCAGATTAGCTTGATTGGATCTAAATCCGTTAGATTAGATTCTAATCAAATCAGATCAACTTGTATTCGGATCTACTGCTGGCTAGATGTGGAACCCAATGGATCATATATAAAGAAATTGATCAAGTGTCTAATTAGATTAGATTATATTTGCTAGATGAATATGCTAGCACATATTGCAAACCCTAGCCATGTTCGAATCGAATTCGAAATTGGTTCTTGGTTGGGCTAATTAAATCCAATTAAACTCATGCTTAGTTTGGGTTTGATTTGGGTTTGACCCTTTATTGGTTGAGTCAAGGGGTTAGCACCATCTATTTGGCATCCCACGTGCCAGAGATTCTCTCTTTGGCATGTGGAGATTTTTTGTGCGCATAAAGATGGTTGGTGCCCCTTGGGATAGGGCACCTCTTTCTTATTCTTATCCATCTAGATTCCATGATAAAAAATTAAGGGCATGGACTTTAGATAACCAAGAGGTGTAGAAGAGTCTTTCTACCTCTTAATCACCTTTTTCGATTATCGAAGAAAATTGGATAAGTAAGGAAACTTCCTAACCGACCCTTCATCCATGGTGCCACTTAGACTTAGAGTCCAAGTGGTTATGGACTCTCAATTTTCTTGCGCACCTAATCTTTTCTCCATGCCTATCTAAAGGGGGTGCCACATATTTGGGCCATTGGATGGCTATGAGATCAAACTCTATCCATTGGATAGAGTGGGTGCACCTCAAAATCTCATGACACTTCGAAAAGCATCAAAGAATTATTTCTCTAAAGATTCCTTCTGTGCGAAGCGACTCTTAGATTTAATTTTTGATGATTCCATGTGTCATGGAAGGTTTCAGATGGGCATAAGATAAAAAGAGGGGCATGAGATTTGTGGGGAGGCATGAGATGGTTGCTTGGATGGGCCACGAGTGGATCTCGAAGGCATCCGATCTCCAACTATAAAAGGAGACGTGCGTCAAGGTTCTAATCCATCGAAAATCATTCCTTATCTCTTCTTTCTTATGTCTCTCTCCCTATTGTCCAATTAGTCACTTCCTTTTATTATTAGGATAAGTCCAAAAATAATAAGGACAAGTCTAATTTTAGGATAAGAACTTAGGAAGAGAATTAAAGAAGACAAGAAGACAAGAAGACAAGAAAGGTAGAGAAAGAAAGGCTAGGAGGATGGAAGGAGAGACCAAGGGTTGTGGTACCCAAGAGGATTCTTTGGAAAAGAATTTAATGGGAGGAATTAGAATAGGGAGCAAGAGTCTTGTTTAAGACTCTGTGTGGATCACTGTTGGAGGAAAAATACTTAGGCACCTAGTAAAAATTTTATCAGATTTTGAATTTAGTGATACAAGTATTCTTCTATACCTTCTATAATGTTATGCAAATATTACATATATGATTGTTAATTATCAAGAAGGTCCTGAATTTGGGTTAGATGGTTAGGATTTCATAGTAAAATTTTTAAAATCTATGCTTCTGTGCTCATCAAACCTTACAGTGATATCAGATCCAATCTTATTTGGTTCAATCATATGCTAATTATTTTGATGTGAAGCATGCTATGATTTATGCTATGTCAATAATCATGTGATGATTATGTTTTCATATATTTTGATATGAATTAATGTATATATGATAGAATCATAGTTTTAATTGATATATAGTTCCATTTTATATGATTCATGTTAGAATATGCATGAGACTGGTAAAGTCCTCATAAAAATTATATTAAGTTGTAGTGATAGCAAACATGGGTTAATTAATTTTTGATAAATCGATCAATTAGTGTCTAAAAAAATGCTAAAAGTGATTATTTAATTAGGTCCATTTGCTTATCTGACCAACTTGTTGGTGTCTAAGAAAAGTTATGGGGAGCCTCCCACCTATTTATCTGGCTAATTTAGTTAAGCGATCTTGAAATTGAAAAATCATAATATTGAAAAATACTACTCGAGGTCTTTCTTCATGCTAGGTTAATATTATGTCAAGAACTATAGTAGATTTGTTGTGCAACTACAAAGCTTATTATGGGGATAGATGTAATATGGTCCTAATGCATATAAGATGTTTACAGTATTTTTGGATGTGTTGCTTCATTGTGCAACCACAAGGGCAGCATTATTCAAATTTGATTGAATAAAAATAAAAGGGTCTAACTTAACTAAAATATTATAGTTTGTTGTGCAACCACAAGGCCATGAATATTTTAGAGGTCAAGATAATGTTGAAAATTATATGAGATGCAATTAGAAAAAAATTTCTATCTTTAAACTCATAAACTTTTATTGTGTAACCACAAGACCTCTATAAAGGATTAGGATTTCAATCCCACTAAGATAGTTTTTAGAATATCTCATGAAGGGAAAGAAATTGTTTCTCCTCGAAAGATTCAGATTATATTTAAAAATTTTTTATTCATCTACATGATTAAGGATCAAATTATTATCTGATTAGTAGCAAAACTAGAGATCAAATCTCAAATTATTTGATGTAAACCTTCGCAGAGGCTTGGATGTGTAGATCTTCTACTTCGCATGCACGTCAGACGCTGCAAAAAAATAGAATGAACTCCAATCTAATTACCTTCACAACTCAATCAATCGAGGGATGAGATGTGCTAGTATGACACCTCACACCAGCAGGTGGGGTGCCCAAGATGGATCCATACCCAAGGAAAGAGGGGCGGCAACAAGAGGATAGGGCAAGAGAGAAGAAGGGACCTCTCTCTCTTCTCACGCCTCTTTCTTTTTTTCTCTCTTCTCTCTTCTCTCGATTTGATTTGTTTTCTATGCATCTGTAGACAGATATCCTCTCTATTTATAGATGATTCTCATGATCCAATAAGTATAGGAGTCCTAACTCAAATCTGATTTGAATCAGACTAATACTTATGAAAGAAAGATTCCTACATAAGATAGAATTGCTATCACATATGACAACCAATTTACACCTACTCCCTCACCCACATGGGATGCCCCAAATGAGCAAAGCTCCAGGTGTTGGTCGGTCTATAATAGAGGAGAATCTCAGTGCAAGTGAGAATACTCATATCTCATCAAAAATTGATCCTATCCGAATCTAATTCGAAGCTGGTTCGAAATAATTTTGAATGACTGTCAATCTCAAATTTTTTAAGACTTTTATACCAAGTCTAACTTAGATTTTGGATCCAATTAAAATTAATTAATTTAGATCTAATCTAAAATTAATCAGTACTTAAATTTAATCTTTCATATGCTCCATGGATTATAGATCAGAAACTGTTTATCTTCGGGATCGAACCTGAACCTCATATATAGTGCTAGCTAGACATAGTCAACTCTTCAATCTCATTTGACTCATAACTTAATTCTCAATCAAGTTTGCTTATATGTTTAATCAAGTCAAGTACTTTCAAATTGGACATATAAACATAGTTCAATTCTTTTCTACTTTATTTGACTTGTGTACATGACTCCATAGATTCAAACACTAAGTCGGTAGCACAGGAATCAATTTTTGTACTAATCAAGATACCATCTAGCAATAGTTTTTGATATCCAGATAGATCAAATTATCACAAAAAATATTTCAAAACTCATACACATGGTTGCTGCATAATTCATCCTTTTGATCTTGGATGTTTTAGGATGGTCTCAGGTTAACTATCAATCAAGATTGCTTCATCCGCATTGTATTTCAATCTTTCAAATCTATTTCGTAGATTATTCTGGCCAAGATTTTGCTAAATTGAAATACAGTGATACATCAACTCTAATAATTTGGAGGGATCAATCCCATCTTGATTCACACACAGACTTTACAAGTACTTGACTGTACCTAATAGCCTTTTGTTACTGCATTAGAAATCCAGATAGTCCGACACTAAAATATAGTGAGTTACTTGTAAGTCACTATAGTGATCTCAAGTCTGAAGGATACTTATACCCATATATTTCATGAGCAGCTCTTGACTGCAGAATGCTCAGCAGGTGAGTCACTTGTTCAGTGATGATGTATCTCTACATCTCACCTATATGCCATATCAGTGTCACCACACTTCTTGGTTAAGAAGACAACCAACCATATGGCACACAATGACCTCCACTCGATAAACGTCATCATCCTGTAATGACGTATCATTTGATCATGAACATGTTTAAGAACTATACGATAAATCTTCTCTTTATCGCACACTAGCATAGTTCTAAGAACTTATCATAGTACAAGAGTTCAAAAAAGATGTAACTTTATAATAAAAAATATTAAAATAATTTTTATTCAATAATCAATAATTCATATACAAGGATGAACTCAATCATCACACGATTGATTTTAGAACACAATTCCCAACATCTCATTCATCATAGTAGAAGATTATGATATCTGATAAAATAGTAGTAGATACAATTAAATAAAAGACCATATTTAATTGTGTGTGTCATTGTTGCTCCTAGATTGATTTTGATGATTACAAAGCAGATTGAAGGGATACAATCAATTGAAAAAGTCCTTATGCTCTTCAAGGGCAAAATCGTAATTTCACTAAAATCCTGATTTGATAGTACCATTTGGTAGAACAAATGATTTGAAATCTATTGGTGAAAATTTCATTGTGTTTGGACTAATATTTTTGAAGTTATGAAGGTTTGAAGTGCATGAGTCGACTCATGAGTCAACTCATGGCACTATGAGCTGAATGGCACGAAAAAATTCCCATGGCACGCTGGATTTTTGGCTTGGCACGACCTGTGAGTCGACTCATGAGTCGACCTCATCTGCTGATTTGAGCCGAAAAATCCAGAAATCAGATCTTCTGGTCTGTTGCAACAGAAGTCGACTCATGAGTCGACTCCTGAAGCATGAGTCGACTCATGAGTCGACCCCTGCGACGGGAAATGTCAGCAACGGCTATTTTTTTGCCCATTTTAATTGCCATTTATGCTTCCTAAAAATCTCTAACGGCTCTTTATCTGCCTAAATTATTTTCTCTTGCTACTAATGCCATAAAATGCTTAAAATGGTGAAAGGAAATTGCAGATTAAATAGCAGATCAAATTGCAAAAGAAAAAGGGTGGAAATCGGGAGATCAAACGTGAGATCAAAAGAGAAGAGAGGATCCTAAATCTGAGATCAACGAAATATTCAAGAAGAAGAGAGAGGATCCACAATATTCAAGAGAGATTGTGAAAAAGAAAAGCAAGAGCATTCAAAGAGAGAATCTTTCAAGTCGATTGTTTTCAACCTTGATCTAGAGATCGTTCAAAGCTTTCAAGAGATCTTCAATCAACAATCAACCTCTTCTCAAGCGTTCAACCGTTCATTCATCTTGAGAAAATCTGAAAAAGGGGTTCTTCATTTGAGTAAAGCTTTTATTGTTATATTTGCTCATTTAAGGAGCTGTTTTTGTATTCATCTGTGCTCTAAATATTCTTACTCTTTGTGAGTTTTTGCTCTTATTTTTGGAGGATTTCCAAAACAAGGAAAGGTTAATCCGAACCTGAAATTGGAGTGTTTTGGGTTTGCTTGTACCCGGAAAACAAGTGTTCTAGCTTGGGATAGCTAGGGTCGGAGTTTCCGACGTCTTGTATTCTAGCTTGGGATAGCTAGTGTCGGAGTTTCCGACGTTTTGTATTCGGGTTGAATACAAAGGATAGTGGATTAAAATTCCCAAGTGGGATCTTGGGGAGTGGACGTAGGTGCAAGGTTAGCACCGAACCACTATAAATCCTTGTGTTTGTGGTGTGCTTTATCGCTTTATCTTATTTCTTTATTATATCCTTGCAATACTGCTTTAGTTAACTAATATTGATTTAAAGCCATTGTTTTGTTCTTCATAAGTTATCTGTTGGGCTTAAAATTTTTAGAAACCCAATTCACCCCCCCTCTTGGGTTGCATAGCTGGGCAACAAGTGGTATCAGAGCCAGTGCTCTAGCCCTTCTTTGATCTAACAATCAAAGAGCCAAAGATCTATGGCAACCCATGTTGGAACTTCTCTAGCTGAGGGGCAATCAACAAACCGACCTCCACTTTTCAATGGGTCTAATTACACCTATTGGAAAGCTCGGATGAAGATTTTCATACAAGCACTCGACTATGATATGTGGAGTATCATAGTGAATGGTCCTCACACACCCACCAAGATTATAGATGGTGAGGAGTCAACCAAACCCGAGAAAGAATGGGATGAGGTTGACAAGAAATTGGCACAATTAAATGCCAAAGCTATGAATGTTCTTTATTGTGCACTAGATGCTAGTGAATTTAATCGCATTTCTACTTGTGCATCTGCTAAAGAAATATGGAATAGGTTAGAAGTCACCCATGAGGGAACAAATCAAGTAAAAGAGTCTAAAATAAACATGCTTGTACATAAATATGAATTGTTCAAAATAGAGCATGATGAGTCCATAACTGCTATGTTTACTCGTTTTACTGATATAATCAATGGTTTAAAGAGTCTTGGCAAATCTTATACTAACAGTGAACTTGTAAGGAAGATTCTCAGGTCACTGCCAAGAACTTGGGAAGCCAAGGTGACTGCCATCCAAGAAGCAAAGGACTTGAACACTCTACCTCTAGAAGAGCTTCTTGATCCTTGATGACTCATGAACTTAGCATGATGCAACATCAAGAGGATGAAATCAAAAAGAAAAGAACCATTGCCCTCAAATCCACAACTTCACCTGATTATGAAACAGATGACTCTGAAGATGAAGATCAGGATGAGGAGATGGCTCTCATCACCCGAAAATTCAAGAAGTTTCTAAGAAAAAGGAAACAGGGGATGAGAAAGAAATTTACAAAAGGGGATCAAAGCATAGAAAAGGAGAAAGATCAAACCCCTATATGCTACGAGTGCAAGAAGCCAGGACATTTCAGATCCGAATGTCCTCAATTGAAGAAAGGTCCAAAGAAATTCAAAAAGAAGGCAATGATGGCGACCTGGAGTGCGAGTGATGACTCAAGCTCCGACGAGAAAACCTCAACCGAACAAGCCAATCTGTGCCTGATGGCACATGAAAATGAGGTAACTTCTGAATCCACTAGTGAATTTACTTTTGAAGAATTGCATGAAGCTTTCTATGATTCAATTGATGAATTAAAGAAACTAGGGAAGAAAAACAAAGAGCTGAAATTGAAAAATCAGTCCTTAGTGAAACAAGCTGAAATTCTTTCAATTGAAAAATTCACATTGATTCAAGAAAATCAAAACTTTAAGGATGAAATTAACAGGCTGAAATCTATAGTAGATAAGTTCACCTTAAGTTCAAACAAGCTAAATATGATCCTTGATAATCAGAAAGCTATATATGATAAGGCTGGACTTGGTTATAAACCCCTGAAGAAACAAAAATTTTTGAAGGATATTTATGCAAATTATTCAAGCAAAAAGCCTACAAATATTACTTGTTTTAAATGTGGAAGAATAGGACATAAATCATACACATGTCTTATTAACAAATATGCAAACACAAAGAAAATATGGGTTCCAAAAGGAACCATTCTGACTAACCTGAAAGGACCCAAGAAAGCTTGGGTACCTAAGACAGAAACTTGATCTGTGCTTGCAGGTGTGTCTAGCATCCCAAGAAGGAAACAAGAAATGGTATCTTGACAGCGGATGCTCGAGACACATGACTGGTGATGAATCACAATTCATCACGCTTGATGCTAAGGATGGAGGGATGGTCACCTTTGGAGATAATGGCAAAGGAAAGATCATCGGGATAGGTAACATTGGTATCACTCCCTCCAAATACATTGAGAATGTTTTACTTGTTAAAGGTTTAAAGCATAACTTACTTAGCATTAGTCAATTCTGTGATAAAGGGTATAAAGTAAGTTTTGAATCATCTGTATGCATTGTGACGAGTCCTATTAACGATGGCATTAAATTTATAGGACATAGGCATGGCAATGTTTATATGGTAGACTTGAATGATTTAACTAAATTAGACATGCAATGCCTAGTTTCCTTAAATGCTAAAATAAATGAGACTAGTTGGCTGTGGCATCGTAGACTTGCACATATTAGCATGCATTCTCTTTCAAAATTAATCAAAAAGGATTTAGTTCTCGGTTTGCCAAAATTGAATTTTGAAAAGGATAGAATTTGTGATGCATGCCAATTAGGTAAACAAACTAGAGTATCATTTAAATCCAAAAAACTATTTCAACTTCTAGACCTTTAGAGCTCTTACATATGGATTTATTTGGACCAACTAAAACCACTAGTCTAGGAGGAAAACGATATGGATTTGTATTAATTGATGATTACTCTCGTTTTACTTGGATTTTTTTTTTAGCTCACAAAAATGAAACTTTTCAAATTTTCACGAAATTTCATCGAAAAGTCACTAATGAAAAAGGGTTTTCAATTCAAAATATTAGAAGTGATCATGGAACAGAATTTGAAAATCATGACTTTGAAAATTTTTGTGATGAAAATGGAATTGGCCACAACTTCTCTGCTCCTAGGACACCCCAACAAAATGGGGTAGTTGAAAGAAAAAATAGAACCTTAGAAGAAATGGCCCGTACCATGCTCTGTGAAAGCAACCTTCCAAAATATTTTTGGGCGGAAGCTATTAACACAGCATGTTACATTTTAAATCGTGCTTTAATAAGATAATTTTTAAAGAAAACCCCCTATGAACTTTGGAAAGGAAGAAAACCAAATATTGCCTATTTTCATGTTTTTGGTTGCCGATGTTTTGTATTAAATAATGGCAAAGAAAAACTTGGTAAATTTGATGCAAAATCAGATGAAGCAATCCTTCTAGGTTACTCCTCCACTAGTAAAGCATTTAGAGTGTTCAACAAAAGAACCTTAGTAGTTGAGGAGTCCATACATGTTGTCTTTGATGAATCTAACGATCTTCCTTCAAGGAAGAATAAGGGTGTTGATGATGCAGATCCACTAATAGAAGGTATGAAGGAGATCACTCTAAAAGATTCAGCAACTCCAGAAGACAAGGATCAAGAAGATGAACAAAATGAGAAAGGTGAAGAAATTCAAGAACAACCTCATGGTACAAATGACTTACCCAAGGAATGGAGGTATGTTCACAACCACCCTAAGGAATTAATTATCGGTGATCCTATGCATGGGGTAAAAAACGTTCTTCACTTAGAGATGTACTTAATCATTGTGCTTTTGTATCTCAACTTGAACCTAAAACTTTTGAAGAAGCTGAAAATGATCATAACTGGATTAATGCTATGCAAGAAGAACTCAGTCAATTTGAAAGAAATAATGTTTGGACCTTAGTGAAAAGACCTAAAGATTATTCAATAATTGGCACAAAATGGGTCTTTAGAAACAAATTAGATGAGCATGGAAATGTAATTAGAAATAAAGCAAGACTGGTTGCTAAGGGATATAATCAAGAAGAAGGAATTGATTTTGATGAAACCTTTGCACCTGTTGCTAGATTAGAAGCCATTAGACTTCTACTTGCTTATGCCTGCTTTATGAAATTCAAACTATTTCAAATGGATGTTAAAAGTGCATTTTTAAATGGATATATTTCTGAAGAAGTATATGTAGAACAACCCCCTGGATTTAAAATCATGCTTTTCCCAATCATGTCTTTAGATTAAATAAAGCTTTATATGGTCTAAAACAAGCACCTAGAGCATGGTATGAAAGGCTAAGCAAATTTTTACTAAATAATGGTTTCTCAAGAGGCAATGTGGATACAACTCTATTTATTAAAAGAAACCAAAATGATATGCTAATTATACAAATTTATGTTGATGACATAATTTTTGGGTCTACTAATGAATCCCTTTGTCAAGACTTTGCTAAGCTTATGCAGGGAGAGTTCGAGATGAGCATGATGGGAGAACTCACCTTCTTCCTCGGACTCCAAATCAAACAATCAAAAGAGGGAATCTCCATCACCCAAAGCAAGTACACCAAGGAACTACTCAAAAGATTTGGAATGGAGAACTGCAAACCAATTGGCACACCAATGAGTCCCTCATGTAAGCTTGACAAGGATGATGAAGGTAAAAGCGTAGACTTAAAATACTATAGAGGTATGATTGGCTCATTATTATATTTAACTGCAAGTAGGCCTGATATCATGTTTAGTGTTTGCTTATGTGCAAGATATCAATCTAATCCTAAGGAATCTCATTTGAATGCTGTTAAAAGAATCCTTAGATACTTAAATGGTACACAAACTATAGGGTTATGGTACTCTAAGGACTCACAAATTAATTTGTTAGGATATTCTGATGCTGATTTTGCTGGATGTAAATTAGATAGAAAAAGCACAAGTGGAACTTGCCAATTTCTTAGAGTTAACCTAATCTCATGGTTTAGCAAGAAACAAAATTCGGTGGCACTGTCTACGGCTGAGGCCGAATACATTGCAGCCGGAAGTTGCTGTGCTCAAATCTTGTGGATTAAGCAACAACTCGAAGATTTTGGAATCAAACTTAATGAAACACCAATAAGATGTGATAATACAAGTGCTATAAATCTATCTAAAAATCCAATACAACACTCAAGATCTAAACATATTGAAATAAGACATCATTTTATAAGAGAACATGTTCAAAACAAAAATATAATTCTTGAATATGTTTGCACTGAAAATCAATTAGCTGATATCTTTACAAAGGCCCTTAGTGAGGAAAGATTCTGTGAAATTAGGAGAAATCTAGGAATTCTAGATCCATTTATCTGAAATTTCTCAATTTCCAAAGAATAGATGTCAAAAACTCTTAGAGCTCAATTTTCAACATCTATCCTGGTTCAAAAGCTCAGTTTTATCACTCTAAAAACTTATCATTGAGCAAAATTCTTTCTCCCAAAATTTTGAATTTTTTTGGAATTTATTTGCATTTTTTCCTGATTTTCTGAACTTCATGAGTCGACCCCCATGAGTCGACTCAATGGCAAACTTGTAAATCCCACCAACTTCCATCGGGTTCATTGTTTTTAAAACGGGAAACCTTGTTTATGAGACGACTCATCTTCTCGTCGTCTTCCTTCCGAAAGCCGTCCTCTCCAACTCTTTTTGCTCCAAATCCAAGGATCAATTCTGAGGCAATTCTCCCTCCTCCTCTCCACCAAAAATGCCTCCTTGAAAAGGATTTTTCTGTGCTTTCTCGCAGTATTAGGCGCGGGTGGAACGTGCCCTAGAACTTCACCGTTCATTCAAAATCCACTTCTTTTCTCCACCAAAATTCTTCTTTACTCTTTTGTGATCCCTCCTCCACTGAATTCAAGTCTTCTTGTCTGCTACCTTATTGGATATGGCTCCAAAGATGAAACTTCCCCAAAGAAGGAAATCAATCCGAGAGCCTGAGGAAATTGTCCGAAAGAAAAGGCATGCTCAGTCTTCCACTGTTCCCAATCCATTTCAGTACCTGCTCAAGGTCCCTCTCAACCCTCCATAAGCCCCAGTGTAAATCTTCTTTCTGATAGAAAAGTAGAAACCAGGAAAAATATAGATTTTCGGTTCTTTGAGAAAGAAGGCTTTACTTTTGCTACCAAGATCAAAAATCAAGGATGGGAACTTTATTGCTCTCTTAAGGAAGTCACCTATGTTGATCTAGTCAGAGAGTTCTACCAGAACCTAAATTATGGAAACGGGTCTGTGACTTCAACTGTAAAGGAGATTGACATCTGTTTGGATTCTAGGATATTGGGAGAGATACTTCAGTTGCCTAGTGAAGGATACTCATATATGGAACTCCCAATTAAAGAAGAAGGAATCAGAATTATCTTAGGAGAAGATTTTTCAGGAAGTTTAAACAAATTGGAAGCAAAGCTACTGTCCATTGAGATGAGGGTCCTGCATCAGATTGTGACAAAACTATTCTTTCCTAGGAGTGGTAGACATGACTTACTATCTGGCAGAGATGTATGTGTCATGTTTCATATTATCACTCAGACCCCCCTAAACCTCCCTACACTTATGATAGAGGCCATGAGAGAAACTTTGAACAGATCCAAGGCACACTTGCCTTATGGTATGGCCCTTACTAGAGTTTTTAGGAGGTTTGGAGTTAGCTGTGAGGGGGAGACACCTACCAAGCTCTCACATGTGGACACTTTCAACCAACACAGCCTGCACCGAATGGGAATTACAAAGACTATTGATGGTTGGATAAGGGCTCTGAAGAAAGAGCTGAGGAGAGAGCTGAGGAAAGAGCTGAAGACAGAACTGAAGGCAGAGTAGAAGAAGAAGGTCCATCTTCTCCTGTACATGATTTCAGGGCAGCTTCACCAGATACCCAGTTCACTGCTCTACTTCAATCTGTTTCCAGAGCACTGAACGTACTTGATTCTATCAGACTCATGATATCAGCCCTAGTATCTCAGCGTTCTCAGCCTCCCAGTTCATCTCGTTCTCCTACTCGTGGCAGAGGCAGAAGGGGTAGAGGACGCACTTCTGATCCATCATCTTCTCATACCATATCTGATGACTCCGATCCATGATTTATCTTGATCATTGACTTATCTAGATCTTAGGAGTTAGTATCTTGTTCTAGGATCTATACCTTGGGGCCATGTATTGACATTTAGCTGGTTGAATTTTATGTATTGAAACAATTATGATATTAATGGAATCATCTTTTACCTATATTTCTACCTCTTTGTAATGATTATATTTTGGTTATATTTCAATCTCCGATACATCTGTTGAAATATTATCTTCTCCTTATTGTTGTTTGCTATTGATAATTGCTATATTAAGGGGGAGCAAACATCTGTGAAAAACTCTAAAGAGGAAGAAATTAAAGAATATTTTCAAAAAAAAAGGAAAAGAAATAGTTAACTATGTTTGATGATGTCAAAAGGGGGAGAAATTAAAATTAAACAAAAATTGAAATTAGACAAAAAGCAAAACCCTAAATTATGAGAAAAAGGGGGAAAATTAAATTAAAACAAATATTGAAGAAATTAAACAAATATTGGAGAAATTAGACAAAAACAAGGATTGAAAGATTAAACAAAACTTTGAGAAATTTTGGTATCGAAATTTGGTATCAGACAGAGAAATTTGGTATCAGACAGAACTTTAATCCATCAAAAGCAAAATCATGAGTACAATGCAAATAAGTATTTTTTATATATATGCTCTGATATTCAAACTTGCTTTTGAAATTTTACTCACCCTGAGACATCAATAAGAAATTTGTTTTACTCTGATACATCCTACAATTTCTTTCAACTTGATCTGATACATGATCCGATACAGTGTGAAGGTTTCTCTAAAATATTATAACATTTGCTCTAATACTGTATGAAATTTTCTCTGATACATTAAAAAAAAAAATTTTTTCTTGCTCTGATACATTATAAAATCTTTTCTGATATCATTGTAAAAATTATTTTTGCTCTGATACATAGAAAAAGTTATTTATCTTCTCTTGCTCTGAAATATCTTGAACTCAAAATGATCTAATACCCTTTTCAAATCTTTAAGAAAATGGACAAACTATTTTTGCATTTATATTACATGCCAAAAGAATCATACTCTTTTCAAGCATATACACCCATAATGGATTCTTTTGAAATTAATGCATTAACATAAATATTTTTGTTCATATGTTTTGTCATCATCAAAAAGGGGGAGATTGTTGCTCCTAGATTGATTTTGATGATTACAAAGCAGATTGAAGGGATACAATCAATTGAAAAAGTCCTTATGCTCTTCAAGGGCAAAATCATAATTTCACTAAAATCCTGATTTGATAGTACCATTTGGTAGAACAAATGATTTGAAATCTATTGGTGAAAATTTCATTGTGTTTGGACTAATATTTTTGAAGTTATGAAGGTTTGAAGTGCATGAGTCGACTCATGAGTCAACTCATGGCACTATGAGCTGAATGGCACGAAAAAATTCCCATGGCACGCTGGATTTTTGGCTTGGCACGACCTGTGAGTCGACTCATGAGTCGACCCACAAGGCATGAGTCGACTCATGAGTCGACCTCTGCTGATTTGAGCCGAAAAATCCAGAAATCAGATCTTCTGGTCTGTTGCAACAGAAGTCGACTCATGAGTCGACTCCTGAAGCATGAGTCGACTCATGAGTCGACCCCTGCGACGGGAAATGTCAGCAACGGCTATTTTTTTGCCCGTTTTAATTGCCATTTATGCTTCCTAAAAATCTCTAACGGCTCTTTATCTGCCTAAATTGTTTTCTCTTGCTACTAATGCCATAAAATGCTTAAAATGGTGAAAGGAAATTGCAGATTAAATAGCAGATCAAATTGCAAAAGAAAAAGGGTGGAAATCGGGAGATCAAACGTGAGATCAAAAGAGAAGAGAGGATCCTAAATCTGAGATCAACGAAATATTCAAGAAGAAGAGAGAGGATCCACAATATTCAAGAGAGATTGTGAAAAAGAAAAGCAAGAGCATTCAAAGAGAGAATCTTTCAAGTCGATTGTTTTCAACCTTGATCTAGAGATCGTTCAAAGCTTTCAAGAGATCTTCAATCAACAATCAACCTCTTCTCAAGCGTTCAACCGTTCATTCATCTTGAGAAAATCTGAAAAAGGGGTTCTTCATTTGAGTAAAGCTTTTATTGTTATATTTGCTCATTTAAGGAGCTATTTTTGTATTCATCTGTGCTCTAAATATTCTTACTCTTTGTGAGTTTTTGCTCTTGTTTTTGGAGGATTTCCAAAACAAGGAAAGGTTAATCCGAACCTGAAATCGGAGTGTTTTGGGTTTGCTTGTACCCGGAAAACAAGTGTTCTAGCTTGGGATAGCTAGGGTCGGAGTTTCCGACGTCTTGTATTCTAGCTTGGGATAGCTAGTGTCGGAGTTTCCGACGTTTTGTATTCGGGTTGAATACAAAGGATAGTGGATTAAAATTCCCAAGTGGGATCTTGGGGAGTGGACGTAGGTGCAAGGTTAGCACCGAACCACTATAAATCCTTGTGTTTGTGGTGTGCTTTATCGCTTTATCTTATTTCTTTATTATATCCTTGCAATACTGCTTTAGTTAACTAATATTGATTTAAAGCCATTGTTTTGTTCTTCATAAGTTATCTGTTGGGCTTAAAATTTTTAGAAACCCAATTCACCCCCCCTCTTGGGTTGCATAGCTGGGCAACAGTCATCATGAATTATCTGCTTATGTTATGTTCTTTATTTATATAGATTAAATTCTACATGATATTTTCATTATCACTGCATGGAATTTTAGATTTCAATAAATTGATCAATCTTAATTATGTGGATTGGTTGAAAAATTTAAAGATTATACTCACTCAGAAGAAAGTCTCTTATATCCTCGATGCCCCTGACCCTAAGCCGGTAGGGGAGATGCCACAGAGGATGAGGTAGTCGCATATAAGATGTGGCAGAATGATAGCCTTACTGTTAAGTGCATCATATTAGTCTCTATGAGTAATGAGTTATGGAGGCATCATGAAGGCATAGATACTCATCCATACTGCTCATTCTTAAAGAGCTATATAGTGAACAAACTAGAACTGCTAGGTATGAGATATCTAAGCAGTTATTTCATATCAGGATGATAGAAGGTACATCCATATAAGACCATGTTCTCATGGTAATTGACTTAATCACTCGATTAGGTCAATTGAATTTTATGATGGATTGAGAGTTGAGTCAGAATTTGATCCTACAATCACTTCTAAAATCATTCTTTCAATTTATTATGAATTATCACATAAACAAACTGAATACTTCTTTATCTGAGCTATTAAATATAGTCAAAATAGTTGAGAGGCATATCAAGAAGGATAAGGCTCCACTTCTTCTTGTGGATGGGATCTCTAAGAAGAAGACAGGCAAGAAGGGTTCAAAAAAAAAAATGAACCCTAAAGATGGCATCGTGAAGAGGAAGAAGGAAAAGAAAGTCTTCAGATAAGGTACCTATTTTCATTGCGGCAAAGTAGGTCATCAGAAAAAGAATTGCAAGGTTTTTCTTGCATCTATAAAGCCTGGTGCAAGTGTTACACCAAAGGGTATATTTAAGATACATACTATTTTGTCATTAAGTTTTTCTATTTCAAACTCTTGGATATTGGATACCGCCTGTGGCACTCATATCTGTAAGTCATTGTAGGGGCTACAAAAAATTAAAGTTTTGAAGAAAGATGACTTCGAGCTCTATAGCACTAGAGGAGAGTCCATCCACACTGAGGCTGTAAGGATATATTTATTGAAGTTACCTTCTGAAAAGATCTTAGAGTTAGAGAATTGTTAATATATACCTAAGATCGTTAGAAACATAATTTTTGTACTGTCATTATTACAATGTGGATTTGAAATTAATGGAAAGGGCAAGAATTGCTTTATTTCTCTTTCTAATGAGCATTTCTGTGATGGCATTATTCACAATGGTTTTCTAATTCTATCTTTTAATGATAATGTTTTTCATATTGATGAAAGTAAAAAGCGAAAGAGGAAAGAGGTTAATAATAACTTTCTTTGGTATTGTCGGCTTAGTCACATAAGTGAGACAAGAATTAATAAGTTATACAAAGAAGAGTTTTTGATCCTTATGATTATAAATTATTAGGAACTTATGAATTTTGTCTTATGAAAAAAATGATCAAGACTCCATTTACTGGATATAGAGAAAGGATAAGTGAGTTATTAAGACTTATGCATATAGATATATATGGTCCTATGACAACTCAGGTCAAAGATGGATACTCTTATTTCATCACATTCACTGATGATTTGTCAAGGTTCAGATATGTGTATGTTATGGAATATAAATCTGAAGTCTAATAAATTTAAAGAGTATTAAAGTATGGTCAAGAAGCAAACTAAAAAGTGTATTAAAATATTTCGATCAGATCAAGAAAATGAATACCTTTCTAGTGAGTTCTTAGATCATCTTAAAGAAAAAAATTCTCTGTAAATGGACCCCTCCATATATGCCACAGTTAAATGGTGTAGTAGAAAGGGAGAATCCACCTTATTGGATATGGTGCAATCCATGATGTGCTTTACAGATTTACCTATTTTTTTCTAAGGATATGTTCTAAAGACTGTAGCGTATATTTTAAATAGAGTATCTTCAAAATCTATGCCTAGTACACCATATGAGATATGAAGAGGTAAGAAGCCTAATCTTAAGTATCTTAAGATTTGGGGCTATCCGACGCATGTCAAAAAGAGTTTTGGACATATGCTAAGTGTTAGAGCAAATAAATATTTATTTGTAGAATATCCTAAAGAGAGTATGGGATACCTCTTCTATCATCTTACTGAGCAAAAAGTACTTATTAGTAGGCATGCCACTGAAAGAATAATGTCCTATAAGCGAATCACATATGGGATGTGATAAGATATTTTTTGTAATTTATCTTCCAGACTTATATAATTGACATTTATATTATTAATAAAATAGGCATGTTTGATTCATTATATGTTGCATCTTATTGTTCTTAAGATTATAATGAACCCCATAGGTTTGGACAATGATTTTAGGACCATGATGAGATCACGTCAGTGAGACCTAAATCTTTGATAGCCATGACCTAAAATATTCTTAGTCGTTGGTACATTGAGTTGGAGATCAATGATACCAGTAAAACTGGTATGTTCTATGTATGCTAAAAAATGAGGATGGTTGATCTTACAACAACTTATGTGGTGACACTAATATAGGGATATGCATACTCATTAGAGAATGAGTTCACTGAATTGACCTACAAGAGAATATCAGATGGAGTCTTATTTATATATCAACTGATGATTCTTTAGTGGGAGTTATGTAAGTGATCTTTAGATATGAGGTCACCATGGTACCTTGTGTACATGGATCTATATTTTGGTTCACTACTTAACTTAGTTCTTTGATCCTTGTGTGGGGTGTTTTGGATATGATGAAGTGTGCATGAAGGTTGTGAGTGATCAATAAGAGATCAGTCACTCATAATAAGGAGAGCGAACATCCTATGTGATCTCATAGATTAATGATTCGAAAGTCTTTAACTGAAGCAGGATGATAATTAGAAATTTTTTTTTAATGTATCATCAACTGAATCATCACTTTCAAATCGAGATACATGAAGATAGGTGATTAGATTTGATATATTTTTATACCCACAGCTCATCTAAGATGTTGTTTGACTGAAGGATTGAATTACACGATAACTTACCACTGAAGGTTATTTTGATAATTTTTCATCAAAATTTTAAATCTTTTGAATAGTCATGATATGTTACTAGACGTCAATCTTAACTTGTAGATTCATCAAAATTAAAAGAGTTTAATTCTAAAATTAATTTAAAAGAGTCCAAGTTGATTGGGACTCTTCGGATGATCTAATCTCATCAGATTAGGGTTACGTCGAAAGTCTTGATCCACTGCTGGTTAGATTTGAAACCCAATAGGTCACACACTTTGAAATTTGATCTTAGTTTGATTTAATTAGAGTTTAATATAAATTCTATGGGTTAATTTGATATGCTAGCATATTATATTAACCCAAGTTCCTAAATTGGTTTAGATCAAAATGTTTGAGCTAACCTAGACTAGTTGTCTTTGACCTAATAGGATTGGATCAATTTAGATTGGATCCTTATCCAACTTGAAATAATTTCAAGTGGAGAAGGACTCCTCTACGCCCACTAGAAGCCACACCAAAAATAAATAACACCCCACCTCTTTTCAGCATGTGAAGTTGAAGAGTTTTTTTTCATGAAGGCTCTTAACTAATATACATTGCTTTAATTACTCAACTAGATATCCATTGATTTGTCATCAAAATTAAGTAGAATTTTTATGGCAAGCAGAAGAGGAAGAGTCCTTCTAGTGCAATCTCTCATGTGCCAAAAATTCCATGCAGTGAATAGTGACAAATCTAAGTAAAATTTTTATGACACATAGAAGAAAAAGAGTCCTTCTATTGCAAGTCCCTTATGTGCCAAAAATTCAACATAGTGAATTTATTCATCGTGTGAGAAGTTGGAGCACCAAAAGTTGACACCCTTTCATCCCATGACACATCCCTTGGTCCCTTATTTATATGGAATGTTCCATATGGTTGGGTGCTATGGTTTTGGATTGAAACCAGAGAAGAGGGATGTAAAAGTCATTAGAAAAATTTTGAAAAAAATCTGAGAAAAAGGCAAGAAAAAATTGAGTGGCAAAAGTTGCAAAAAGGGTGGTAAGATTTTTAGCAAGTGTTTCTTGTGTGCCCTAGAATTTGGTTTTTTCATAAGTTGGAGCCAAAAATCAAATCTTAGGTTGTGAGATATCTGAAGAGTGTCTTCTTGATATCATTTTGATGGCAAGATCAAAAGCAATTGAGTTTTGGTGCGTTCGTACCATGAGTTCGAAGTTGGTAGTATTTTTGAGAAGATAAGACTGCGGCAGCGCACTGGTTAGGAAGGACCTTGGCCAACTTTCATGTGGATCACCATTAGAGGATTTCTATTTTGGAGTCTCATGGAGAACACCAATGTGCTACTTCTTTCTTTTTGATGGAAGTAAAAATTCTATCTCTTTTGCATACTTATTTTTATTTTATCGACATCGGTAAGATGATTCTAGGGTTTGAATTCTGACTCGATAGTTTTATTTAATAAAGCTATTGATTTATTTATTTTTAAAATTTTTAAAATTATTTTTCATTATATGGCTAGAATCTAACAGTGATATCAGAGCCATCCTTGTCTGATTCGATCAAACAAGTGCAAGGTTGTATCATAGAATTATTCTTGTTCATATATCCTGCCAAAAATGTTGCATTATTTTTAGCATCGGTCTTTAGACTCAAAAAAATATTTTTGACTTTATATATACCATGATGTTTGTTGGTGCAAAAATTCACCGACGTCGGAGAAGCTGGAGTCGAGGGAGTCGCGGTCGTCGCCGGGACCTGCAAAGAAAGTCTAAACCGGAGTTGGAGGTGCTCCGGCAAGACCCTCCGACGCTCAAGTTAGTTCTCTGCCTCAACAAGAATGGAGTGCTCGAACGAAAATTTTAGCAGAGTTTTGAGATAGAAATTAGAGCTTAAAAAATAACGTATCTGGGGTCCCTTTTTATAGGCGGAGGGTGCAACATGCTGATAGCGATGTTTGTAACCGTCTGGCAGCAGGCCGTTCGAGGCCAGGAGGAGTTTGTTACGAAGAGTAGTGGAGTGGAATCGTGGCCATCACCGTGGCTTGCCACGTGGAGCCTGTTGCGGGGAGTGGAGCGGCATCCATTGTCGCGACTTGCCAGAGAGTGGAGGAGCCATGTGGAATCCATCGCAGGGAGTGGAGCAGAGTCGTGGCCATTATTGTGGCCTGCCAGGGAGTGGTGGAGCCGCACGGTATCCGTCGCAGGAAGTGGAGCAGAGTCATGGGCATTATTGTGGCCTACCAGGGAGCCCAGGCCTGTCGGCCGAAGCTCGGTTGAGGTGCCTGGTGGAGAGAGGCAGCTATCCATCTAAGGGGGGCTCGGATGTTGCTGGCGAACCTTCTACCGTTGGGTGCCTTGGGTGTTAATACTGCAGGCGAGGGCCACTTGCCGTAGGAGCTCGGTCAGAGGCTTTCTGCAGACGAAGTTTGATTTCACACAGAATTCGACAGAGGGTCGATCGGTAGTGGATGTCGGATGGCGCTGGAGAGGTTCATCCGCTGGAGGGGTCCAGCTGCTGGATTCTATGTGTCGTAGGAGTTCGCCCAAAATCTGTCCGCTATAGAAATTCGGTCAGAGTTCGATCTCCGTAGAAGCCTGGACAGGGATTATTTGTCGAGGAATCTCGGTCAGAGCCTGCCTGCAATAGAAATCCAGAAGGAATTCGTTCACAATGGAAGCTCGGGTGAAGGCTTATAGTGGGAATCCGACGCGGACCGCTCGTAGTAGAAATTTAAAGTAGATCATTTGTAGCAGAAGCTCGGAGTGGATCGCTTACAGTAGAAGCTCGGAGTCCGGTCCTTGTAGGAGTTCGGGTGAGGTCTACCTGCGACAGGAGTTCAGGGTGGAAGTCTGGCTCCTGTAGGAGCTCGGACGAAGTCTACCTATTCGGGGAAGAAGACCGGCTCCCGTGGGAGCCCGGATGAAGTCTATCTGCAGTCAGAATTTGGGGAAGAAGTCCGGCTCCCGTAGGAGTCCGGACGAAGTCTCTCTGCAGCCAGAGTTCGGGGAAGAGGTCCAGCTCCCGTAGGAGTCCGGATGAAGGCTACCTACAGTCAGAGTTCGGGGAAGAGGTCTGGCTCCCGTAGGAGCCCGGATGAAGTCTACCTGCAGCCAGAGTTCGGGGAAGAGGTCCGGCTCCCGTAGGAGTACGGATGAAGTCTAAAAGGTGGTCGACCATCGTAAAAACTTGGATGGAGTCCGTCCATCGTGGAGAATCTGGTTGACACTGGTAGGGGTCTATCAGTCGGCAGAACTTGGGAACGTTGCAGATGCTCGATCGTCGGGGAGGTTCGGACAGATGTCGTCGAAGGTCGGACGTCGGTAGAATCCTGGAGGGTCACTCCTGATGCAAACTTTGGCTAGGTGGTATTTTATACCCAACACCAGTCCCCCTACTTCCGAGTTCGAGTTTCGAATGAAGAAAGTACAGAGAAATTTTCACAGTCGAAGTTGCTCCCTTGAATCCCGTGCACGACCGCCCTCAAAAATCCTGGCATTTAATGCGCGCATGCTGGAGTCTTTTCAAATCGGGGCGATCTGAAGAGATCTTTCGAAATTCTCGCTGGAGCGTTGTCTCAGGTATGGTGTAGTAATGGCTTTGTCAGCTGTCAGCCGCTTTTAGCCGCCTGCTGTGGCGAGTGGGACACGTGACGAGCATGGGTCGGCCTGGGGAGATCCGCGATCATTATAGCGCTGGATCCCAGGGTCTATTTAAACCCACCTTTCCGCCTTCAGGAGTTTCATTCTGCCTGAGAGTCCTGTCGGTGGCCGCCTTCTCTCGAGAGCTCTGACCTTCCTTGGCGTCCGCTTTGGCCCTAGGTGTTCTTCGAGTCATCCCTATCCTTGCGCCTCTGCATCCTTCGGAGTGACTTAGGTTAGTCCTGAAACTTTCGTCCCTTCTCTTGCCATCTAGGTGCCCCTTCTCCCCCATTTTCCTTCTGTCGCATCCCTTTTGTTAGGTCCCCCATGAGCTTTTCGGCTCTTATTTCGTCTGATCTCTTCGGGATTTTTAGGGCTCTTACTTGAAATGTCTTCTGGCACTTCCGCCTCTAGTGGTTCCAGGAGCTCATCTACCTTAGTCCCCCAGAACCCTCATATTGTAGACGAACCCACACCTAGGGCTAGGTCTCGTCCGATTTTTGCGTCGGGCGCCATTCCCTGTTCTCTGACTCCGGATGAACTTTTACTGATAAAGGTTCAGTATGGAGTTCCTCCGGAGTATGAGCTGGAGCTTCCCGATCCCACCGATCGGGCCACACCCCCCACCTAGCCGCTTCTGCCTGTACCAGGAGGCCTTTCGTGCTGGGCTCCGGCTTCCGCTTTCGCCCTTCGTCGTTGCTCTTTTTCATTTTCTAGACATTTCTTTAGCTTCAGTCGCGCCGAATTCCTTTAGGTTTTTGATAGGGTTCCTCTTCCTTTGCCACGTAGTTGAAGTTCAGCCATCTCTTTCTTTGTTTAGACATTTTTATACCTTCAAGCGCCATCCCTCGGCGAAGGACTGGTGGTACTCCTCCCTCCAGTTCGGCAAGAAGGGATTGCTGAAAGGTGCTCCCTCTTCTATCTATAACTGGAAGGGAAAGTACCTCTACGTCCAATATCCGACCTTAAAGCTGGGATTGCCCCCTTGGGGCTTCTTGAGGGACTCTGTCCGTCGGGCTCCTAGCCTGGGGGAGGATGACCTTCAGGCTGCCCGAAAGCTTCTTAGTTATCTGACTCCTTTCCTTCCCAATCTTCTGAAGGAGCAGTTTCTATTCAACATCGGCTTGAGTCCCCTGGATCCTGCGAGTATTCTATCTTTTCTTCTTCTTCTTTTCTCCTTTTCTTCTCCCTTTCTCTTTTTTTTTTTTTTTTGTTGTGCGTCACCTCTTCCTTTTTCATCCCATTGCTGATCTTCTTTTTTTTTTTTTTTTCAGGAATGGATGTCGAAGCAGCACGGATGCTTGCCAGGGGCCTCAGGGTCCACAAAAGGAAAGGCACTGCGGTCTCTGGGTCAGCAAAGAAGGCCAGAATGGAGGAAACGAGCTCGGCCATGCCTGTCCAGGTGGCTCTCGCGATCGACGTTCCTTCAGACGTCGAACCTCCGGCTCCTCGGGCCTCTTCAAGGAGTTCTCCCGTTGAGGTTTCCGCTTCAGGAGCCCACTTCAAGGAGGTGCCAGGGGTTGAGAGGGGGAGGAGAAGGAAGACGGTGGCCCGCAGGGTGAGTAGCCAGTGAGCCACCATCAAAGAGTCCCACAGTTTCGAAGAAGAGTCGGGGGAGAATTCCTTTAATGACAAGGACCTGATAAAGCGACTGATCGACGGCTGCATCCTGCCTGAAGTCATCCAGAGGATCGTTTGCACCGACCCCAAGCAGCGGGTTTGGGACTCTCTAGGGTCCTACCTCGAGGTAAACAGATTCACTTTCCTCCTTCCCCTCGCACCTCTACTTAATTAGCTTCTCAACTTTCGTTCTGACCTCCTGGTCGTCCTTGCAGATCGGGCACCAGCTCCTTGCCAACATCGAGGTGACGAACCGGGCGAGGAGGGATGCCATCCAGATAGAGGAGGGTCGTCGGGCCGAAGCCGCCCACCTCAAAAAAAAGGCTATCGAGGTAGCCAACCTCCAACATGCCCTTGAGAAAGAAAAGCAGGCCTCAGAGGAGATGGTGAGGAAGGCAGAGGCCGAGGTCACAAATTTGATGGAGCAGATTCTGGTTCTGATCTCGGAGGTCAGGGTCCTAGCGGTGGAGGAGTTCAAGGCCTCTGCGGAGATGAGGGACCTGAATGTCAAGTTCGGCCAAGAAGCATTCATCAAAGGGTTCGAGCTTTGTCAAGAGAAGATGGTCAAGAAATTTTCAAGCTCGACCTCAGCTTCTTGGATGAGGCATCTGAAGATGAAGCCGGGCCCTCTCCTACTGTCGCTGCCACCACAGCCCCCCTTCCAAGAACACCGCGCTCTCCAACTCCTACTTCGAAGGTCTGAGACCTCTGACTTTGTATTTTTCTTTTACTATAATTTTTCTTCTCCCTTTTGTCTTTAAGAAATATTCAATCAATAAAATTAGGTTTCTCCTTATGGGGGGTTTCTCTACTCTTTTCTTTTTCTTTCTGCAATGAGTCGCACCTTGATGCTTTTGTCCCCGATGGCAGTGTCCTGCTGAAGCACTTCCCTTGCCACAGGGGGTTCCACTGAAGTCCATGATCCAACATCTGAGGAAGAAAGTTCGTCATTTAACAAAAAGGTCGAAGGAGATGGAGAACGAACTTCGCGGGTTGAGGGAGAGCCACTCTGAGGCCACTGCGGAGGCCACCTACTTTCAGAACCTCCATGTGAAGGAGATCATGGAGTACAGTTGGAGGAAGGCGAACTTCGAGAAGGAGCTCGAGGAGCATAAGAAGCACGCTAGGGACCGATCTTGGGCTCAAGCTTCCAAAATCAGCTCTCTCAGAGCGAAGCTATTGGCTGCTCAGTAGAGGATCAGCTAGTTGGAAGGAAGCTCGTCCTGGCTTTCGACTTGGGCCGACTGTGACCAAGAATGGTCGAAGAAGTTCTCCGACCTTCAGCAATAGCTCCAGGATATCGAGGCGAACTATAATGCGTACCGGACCGACTGGTACAAGCAGGTGGACGACTACAGGGGGAAGCTCAGGGTTGCGACTGATGAGGTTGCCCACCTTCAAAGGTAGTTAGCTGAAGGAGCTCAGTTCGCTCCTGTTCGGGATCCCGACGAACTCCAATCCCTGAGAGGAACCATAGAAGAGCTATCTATCGCCCTTAGGGAGGAGAAGGCCGATCTGCAATAGTTGAAGATCCAGCTGGTATACGAGCAGCAGGCAGTCAAGGACGTGGAGGCAGAATTTGAGGTCCTGAGAAAGAGGCATCGAGAGGTGGAGAACGAAAGCCAGTGGCTTCATCAGAGATATATGGAGATGCTAATGAGGGAGAAAGAATTGGAAGAAGAAGTCGAGAGCTTAAGGTACTCCCTGATGAGGGTCGAAACTGAAAGTTCGAAGTCGGAGGAAGCCGGGCCCCCTTAGGGCTCTTTTTGCCTTTCGTCCTTCTATGTGTCTTCTTTTGCCATTTGTTTGTTGTTGTTTTTTTTTTTCGATGCCGATGTCGTCTGGAGGTTTTTGGTCGTTGCCGCGTTGGTATGCTTTTCTTGTCATCTTTCTTCTTCAGCCTCAAGGGCTCTGTAATGTATACTTAATTAATGACATGAGAAGGGAATTTTTCGTTACCTTTTTTACTCACGTGTTGAATTATCGTTTGTCGAGCTCCTTTCGGCTTTTGCCTTGCTCGATATTGATGCCGTTCGGAGGTACCCGATTGCCGTCATATTGGCCCGTCCTTTTATTTATGGCCACAGATTTGTCCGGGGCCACTCGGGTTTGACGCCTCCTTTCAAGGTTCGAGCTCGGAGGTCTGAGCTTCTCGTCGCCCTGAGGGAGCCGTCTTATCCTTGGCCTATGTTGAGAGCTCTCTTGGAGATCGGGGATTCTGATAAGAACCCCAATCCTCGCTGAGATGAGGTTTCCTGTATCTTTGATGTAATTTATTTTTCATTCGTCGCTGATGCAATTCATCGCTTTTCTTTTTAACCCCCCTCTCCTTTTTCTTTTCTTTTCTTTTCTCGAGTGAGGGTTTTCCCTCTGCTCTTAGTCGGGTCGCGGGAGCGCGAAGGGGCTGCTGAGAAAGTTTTCTTTTTCTTATCTGGTCTTGAATGATCGGATCTTAGTTGGTGTCAGGACAAGGTTCTTTCCCTATTTTCGATGTAATCGATTTCAGCTCAGGTTAGGACGAGGTTCTCCTTCTATTCCTAATAAGACTGTGGGGGCACATATGGGCATCGCAGGGCCTCTCCTGCCATCCAGTCTAAGAGTAACCGGGCCTTCGACTTTGCTCATGTTAGGGCGAGGTTCTCCTCCTGTCCCTAACAGGGTTGTGGGGGCGCATATAGGTGCTGCAGGGCCTCTCCCCCCATTTGGTCTAAAAATAATCGGGCCTTCGATTTTGCTCATGTTAGGGCGAGGTTCTCCTCCTGTCCCTAACAGGGCTGTGGGGGTGCATATGGGCGCTGTAGGGCCTCTCCCTTCATCTGGTCTAAAAATAACCGGGCCTTCGACCTTGCTCATGTTAGGGCGAGGTTCTCCTCCTGTCCCTAACAGGGCTGTGGGGGCGCATATGGGCGCTATAAGGCCTCTCCCCCCATTCGGTCTAAAAATAATCGGGCCTTCGACCTTGCTCATGTTAGGGCGAGGTTCTCCTCCTGTCTCTAACAGGGCTGTGGGGGCGCATATGGGCGCTGTAGGGCCTCTCCCCCCATCCGATCTAAAAATAATCGGACCTTCGATTTTGCTCATGTTAGGATGAGGTTCTCCTCCTGTCCCTAACAGGGCTGTGGGGGCGCACATGGGTGCTGTAGAGCCTCTCCCCCCATCCGGTCTAAAAATAATCGAGCCTTCGGCCTTGCTCATGTTAGGGCGAGGTTCTCCTCCTGTCCCTAACATGGCTGTGGGGGCGCATATGGGCGCTGTAGGGCCTCTCCCTCCATCCGATCTAAAAATAATCGGGCCTTTGATTTCGTCCATATTAAGTGTTGTTTTCATTGTCTGAAGGGGTTATCCCCTGTCATTACAAGTCCGTGCCAAAAGGGGAAGATGTGCAAATTTGAAAGGAATCTTGATTTAAAGCGAAGTCATTCATAATACATTTACAGGTTTTTCAAACCTCAGGGCTGTAGAAGGTCTGCTCCCCATCAAGGTCCTCTTGAGACAGGGTTGATGATCCCAATCGGGGGCCGATCTCTGGGCTGCTCTTCCCTCCTCGACGGTTCAGATTGCGGCAGGACCCTTGGCTGATCTTCTCTACCCTCAGGCCGGTGTCAAATGAACCTGTCGAGCCGACCTCATCTGATGAGCTCCTCGATCTCATCTCGAAGTTGAATGCATTCCTCTGTGTCGTGGCCGTGGTCATGATGGTAGAGGCAGAACTTGTTAGGATTGCGCTTCCCGGGGTGTGTACGCATCCTTTCTGGCCTTGGGAGCTGCTCTCTGACTTCCATCAGCACCTGAGTTTTCGATGCGTTGAGGGGGGCATAGCTGCGGAATCTTCCTGGGGGAGAGCCCCACCGAACCCGATGCTTCGAGCTTCTCTATTTGCGTGCTCGGGGAGGAGTCTGGGCACGCTTGTGCCCAGGAGGAGTTCGAGAATGTGGCCGAGCTTCTCTCGGCCCTTTTTCGACTGCGGGCTTACTCGGGTCTCCCGCCTACCACTCTCTCATAGTCTCCTCATCCTTCATCTTGAAGGCTTCTTCTGCTCGGGCATACCCTTCGGCCCGAGCCAACAAGTCAGCAAAATCCCTGGAATACTTCTTTTTCAGGGAGAATAGAAGGTCGTTCTTCTGAAGGCCGCCTTTCAGAGCAGCCATCGCGATCGATTGGTCCAAGTTTCGGACCTCCAACGCGACGATATTGAAACGGTTGACGTAAGCCCGAATGGACTCCCCCTCCCTCTGCTTGATGTTGATGAAGGACTCAGAACCCCTCCGGAGATGTCGGCTGCTAACAAAATGAGCCACAAACTGATGCCTCATCTGATCAAAAGAAAAGATGGTACCCGACTTCAGTGTCGAGTACCAGTTTCTGGCTGCTCCCTTCAAGGTGGATGGGAAAGCTCAGCACAGGATGGCGTCTGGCGTGCCATGAAGTAGCGTCATTGTCCGGAAGGCCTCCAGGTGGTCAACTGGGTCTGAAGTCCCATCGTAGCTTTCAAATTGAGGGAGCTTGAAGTTTGGCGGGATCAGTTCCTGCATGATCATTTGAGAGAAGGGAGGGTCAGTACAAATGTCCTCACCATAAGCGGGAGGAGCATGGCGGAGTTCTTCGATCTGACGGTTCACCTCTTGGAGCCTTCGATCCAGAAAATCCTCTCGACTATGGGTCTCGAGGATTTTCTGGCAGAATGGAGGTAGAGATCTTCCAGGAGTAGAATCGTGATCTGACTGAGGGCTCTCCACCTTCGGATTCATCTTTCCAGGAAAGATGGGGCGACTGGCCCAAGTGGCCCGTCCTACCATCGAATTTTGGAGTTCCGACGATATTCTCTCCAGTCGTACTGATGTCTGCGGCTGTTGCTGCTGCTGCATGGCCTGTACCACTTTAGTGAGGCCTCTGACCTGTTGAACCAGTAGGTCAAATTGCTCCATGCTAACCGCCGCTGTCGGAGGAGGAGGGGGAGCCTGGGAGACTGGAGGTGAGGCTGAAGCTTGAGATCTGACCGCGGAGGCCATGGATCGCTGAGTGGATGCTTTGCGGGGAGGCATCGGGCGAAGATCCGGTAGAGGGAGGAGAAGAGGATGTCAGAGAAGATGACTGGAGGTGGTTCCGTTGAGTGCTCCTTTAAGAATAAGGGTACTGCGAAGACACAGCCGCCCTTCTTCTAGCGCCAATCCTGTTGGTGCAAAAATCTACTGGCATCGGAGAAGCTGGAGTCGAGGGAGTCGTGGTCGTCGTCGGGACCTACAAAGGAAGTCTAAACTGGAGTTGGGAGTGCTCCGCAAGACCCTCTGACGCTCAAGTCAGTTCTCTGCCTCAACAAGAATGGAGTGCTCGAACGAAAATTTTAGCATAGTTTTGAGATAGAAATTAGAGCTTAAAAAATAACGTATATGGGGTCCCCTTTTTATAGGTGGAGGGTGCAACATGCTGATAGCGACGTTTGTAACCATCTGGCAGTGGGCCGTTCGGGGCCAGTAGGAGTTTGTTACGAAGAGTAGTGGAGTAGAATCGTGGCCATCATCGTGGCCTGCCATGTGGAGCCTGTTGCGGGGAGTGGAGCGGCGTCTGTTGTCGCGACTTGCCAGAGAGTGGAAGAGCCGCACAGAATCCATTGCAGGGAGTGGAGCAGAGTCGTGGCCATTATTGTGGCCTGCCAGGGAGTGGTGGAGCCGCGTGGTATCCGTCGCAGGAAGTGGAGCAGAGTCGTGGCCATTATTGTGGCCTACCAGGGAGCCCAGTCCTGTCGGTCGAAGCTCGATTGAGGTGCCTGGCGGAGAGAGGCAGCTATCCATCTGAGGGGGGCTCGGATGTTGCTGGCGAACCTTCTACCGTTGGGTGCCTTGGGTGTTAATACTGCAGGCGAGGGCCACTTGCCGTAGGAGCTCGGTCAGAGGCTTTCCGTAGATGAAATTCGGTTTCATATAAAATTCGACAGAGGGTCAACCGACAGTGGATGTTGGATGGCGCTGGAGAGGTTCATCCGCTGGAGGGGTCCAGTTGCTGGATTCCGTGTGTCGTAGGAGTTCGCCTGGAATCTTTCGCTATAGAATTTCGATCGGAGTCCGATCTCCGTAGAAGCCCGGATGGAGATCATTTGTCCAGGAATCTCGGCTGGAGCCTGCCTGCAATAGAAATCTGGAAGGAATTCATCCACAATGGAAGCTCGGGTGAAGGCTTACAGTGGGAATCCGGTGCGGACCGCTCGTAGTAGAAATTTAAAGTAGATCGTTTGTAGCAGAATCTTGGAGTGGATTGCTTGCAGTAGAAGCTTGGAGTCCAGTCCTTGTAGGAGTTCGGGTGAGGTCTACCTGCGACAGGAGTTCAGGGTGGAAGTTCGACTCCCGTAGGAGCTCGGACGAAGTCTACCTGTTCGGAGAAGAAGACCGGCTCCTGTGGGAGCCCGGATGAAGTCTATCTGCAGTCAGAATTCGGGGAAGAAGTCCGGCTCCTGTAGGAGTCCGGACGAAGTCTACCTACAGTCGGAGTTCAGGGAAGAGGTTCGGCTCCGTAGGAGTCTGGATGAAGGCTACCTGCAGTCAGAGTTCGGGGAAGAGGTCCGGCTCTCGTAGGAGCCCGGACGAAGTCTACCTGCAGTCGGAGTTCGGGGAAGAGGTCCGGCTCTTGTAGGAGCCCAGACGAAGTCTACCTACAGTCGGAGTTCGGGGAAGAGGTCCGGCTCCCGTAGGAGTCCGGATGAAGTCTAGAAGGTGGTCGACCACCATAGATACTTGGATGGAGTCCGTCCGTCATGGAGAATCTGGTTGACACTGGTAGGGGTCTATCAGTCGTAGAACTTGGGAACGTTGCGGAGGCTCGATCGTCGGGGAGGTTCGGACAGATGTCGTCGAAGGTCGGACGTCGGTAGAATCCCTGGAGGGTCACTCCTGATGCGAACTTCGGCTGGGTGGTATTTTATACCCAATAATATTAAATTTTTAATTATTAAAATTATGAATTTATGATAATTTAGAATTTTTATTATCATGGTAGTTTGATGCTTAAATTGATGCATAGTGAAGGGTGTTATGCATGACTAATATGATTAGGATTTGCTATATTACTTGAATATGCTTGTCATATGTTATGACTTCAATTGCACCCTTGTTTGATTTTTGGCATGATAATATGATTGCTATTATGAATTGTAGAAGCATGTCAAATGGCATAATATGTAAAGTACATTTTTTGTAGCCGTAGTTAGGATGTGCCGAGACTAGTTCAAAGACCCTCTTAAAATTTTATTAAGTTGTAATATCGAGATTCATTTTTAAATCAAAAATTGAATTCTTTAAGATCAATTGGTGTTGAGAAAAGTATGATAGATGGTTTTCTAATTAGATCCGTATGCTGGCCTGACCAACTCTGTTCGTGTTTAAAAAAAGCTATGGGAAGCCTCCAACCTACTGATCTGGCCAATTTGATCTTGTTGAATTTTGAATTTAAATTGATTAGTGATGTAAACACTACAAGAGCCTTCCTTTAAACTTGATCGATAGAGTATGTCAAGATCTTAGTGAGCTTGTTATGCTATCCACAAGGCTTACTATAGAAATTGACATGATATTGATCAAGTACATATTGATGCTTATGGTATATTTGTTGAGAATTGTATCCTAAAATCAATTTTGTGATGATTGAGTCTATCCTTGTATATAAATTATTGATTATTGAATAATAGTTATTCTAATATTTTTCATCACAAAGTGACATCTTCTTTGAACTCTTGTACTGTGATGAAGTCTCTAGAACTATGCTAGTGTACGACAAAGAAAGGATTTATCGTATAGTTCTTAAACAAGTTCACGATCAAATGATATGTCATTACGGGATGATGACGTTAATCGAGTGAAGGTCATTGTGTGCCATATGGGTTGGTTGTCCTCTTAACCAAGGAGTGTGGTGACACTGGTATGGCATACAGGTGAGATGTAAGGGTATATTGTCACTGAACAAGTGACTCACCTGCTGAGCGTTCTGCTATCAAGAGCTGCTTGCGAAACAAATGGGTATAAATATCCTTCAGATCTGAGATCACCATAGTAACTTCAAGCAACTCACTGTGCTTTGGTGCCAAACTATCTGGATTTTTAATGCAGTGATGGAGGCTACTGGGTACAGTCAAGTACTTGCGAAGTCTCTGTGTGTGGATCAAGATAGGATTGATCCCTCCAAATTATTGGAGTTGATGTATCACTGTATTTCAATTTAGTAAAGTCTTGGCCAGGATAATCCATGAGATAGATTTGAAAGATTGAAATATAATGTGGATGAAGCAATCTCGGTTGACAGTTAACCTGAGACCATCCTAAAGTATCCAGGATCAAAAGAATGAATTATACGGTAACCATGAGTATGGATTCTGAAATATTCCTTTATGATTGTTGGGTATAAAATACCCCCCGACCGAAGTTTGTAAAAGATCGATCCTTCCAGGCTCTTCTGGCTCCCGACCTTATGTGTGGCGTCTCTCCGAACCCCCTTGACCGTTCGGACTTCTCCGATAATGAACTTCTGCATTTATCCACTGGGCCACCCCAAAGGCCCTCTGAGCCCCACTGTTAACCGACCTTCTACAGCAACCAACTATATTCTGAATTTCTTTCGACTTCGTCTACATCCGAGCTTCCCCGACAGCGAGATTTCTACGGTAATCAGACTCGATCCAAGTTTCCACGACGGTCGACCACCTTTCGGATCCCAATCGAGCTCCCGCGAGAGCCGAACTTCTACTACGAATGGTCTACTCCGAACTCCTACAGCGGACTGTCTATCCCAGACATCTACTGTAAGCAAATTCCATTCAAGCCTCTACTGTAAACGAATTCCCTCCGAACTTCTATTACAGGTAGACTTCAGTCGAGCTACTTCTCCGATGGATGGATTCCAGATGAGCTCTAGCAGTTGGGTCCCTATGATAGCCGATTGCTTTCGATGTCTGTCGAGCCTCCCCAGCGCTATCCGAAGTCCATCGTCGGCCGACCTCCTACCATGCTTCCCATAAAATCGGACTTCCCCGGCAGACGATCTTTAGATGAGCTTCTACATCAGATAAAATCCAGACGGACTTCTCTAGCGATCGGACTTTTTCGAACTTTGCCAACAGAAAATCTCCATCCGAGCTCCTACAGCAGGTGACTCCCGCCTGAGATGTCAGCGCCCGAAGCATCCGACAATAGTAGATTCATCAGTGACCTCGAAACATCCGAGCCTCTCCTAGAACGATGATGTAAAGGGCCATTCTGCTCCATCAGGCATCTCAGTCGAGCTTCAGCCGATAGATCCAAGCTCTCTGGCAAGCCACAACAAGGGCCACTACCTTACTCCACTCACTGCAACGGATTTCATGCGGCTCCACCACTCTCTGACAAGCCACGACAAGAACCACCACCCTGCTCCACTCTCTGCAATGAATTCCACGCAGCTCCACCACTCTCTGGCACGTCACGACAACGGACACCACTCCACTCTTCGCAACAAGCTCCACGTGGCCCTGAACGACCTCTGATGCCACTACTCTCTGTAACAAACTCTACACGGCCCACTACAGATGGTTACAGACGTCGCTGTCAGTCAGTTACGCTCTCCGTCTATAAATAAGGATCCCCAGATATGTTCTTTTCTAAGCTCAAAAACTCTATCTCGAAACTCTGTCAAAATTTCTGCTCGAGCACTCCATTTCTGTTGAAGCAGAGTACTGACTTGAGCGTCAGAGGATCTTGCCGGAGCACCCCCAACTTCGGTTTAGACTTTCCTTGCAGGTCCTGACGGCAGCCACGGTCTTTTCGACTCCAGCAACTCCGGCTTCGATGAAATTCTGCACCAACAGAATTGGCGCTAGAGGAAGGGGTGTGTCTTCGCAATACCCTTGTTCTTAAAGGAGTGCTGAACGGGACTGATTCCGGTCATCTTCTTCGACATCCTCTTCTCCTTCTTCTACTAGATCTTCACCCGATGCCTCCCCGCAAAGCATCCACCAGGCGATCCACGGCCTACGCAGTCAGATCTCAGGCTCCAACCTCACCTCCAGTTTCCCAGGCTCCTCCTCCTCCTCCGACAACGGCGGTCGGTGCGGAGCAATTCGACCAGCTGGTTCAGCAGGTCAGAGACCTCACTGAAGTGGTGTAGGCCATGCAACAGCAACAACAGCCGCAGACGTCAGTGCGGTTGGAGAGAACATCATCGGAATTCCAAAATCTGGCAGTAGGGTGGGCCACTTAGGCCAGTCACCCCATCTTTCTCGGAAAGACAAACCGAGGGTGGAGAGCCCTCAGTCCGATCACGATTCTACTCCCAGAGGATCTCTACCTCCATTCTGCCCGAAGATCCTCAAGACCCACAGTCGAGAGAACTTCCTGGATCAAAAGCTCCAGGAGATGAACCTGTGGATCGAAGAACTCCACCACGCTCCCCCTGCTTATGGTGAGGACATCTGTACTGACCCACCCTTCTTTCAAATGATCATGCAGGATCCGATCCTGCCTAATTTCAAGCTCCCCCAATTCGAAAGCTATGATGGGACCTCGGATCCGGTTGACCACCTGGAGGCCTTCCGGATAATGATGCTGCTCCATGGTGCATCAGACGCCATTCTGTGCTCAGCTTTTCCATCCACCTTGAAGGGAGCAGCAAGGAACTGGTACTCGGAGTTGAAGCCGGATACCATCTTTTCCTTTGACCAGATGAGCCACCAGTTTGCCGCTCATTTTGTTAGCAGCCGGCATCCTCGGAGAGGTTCAGAGTCCCTCATCAACATCAAACAAAGGGAGGGGGAATCCATCCGGCTTACATCAACCATTTCAACATCGCTGTATTGGAGGTCCGGAACTTGGACCAATCGGTCGCGATGGCCACTCTGAAAGGCAGCCTTCAGAAGAACGACCTTCTGTTCTTCTTGGAAAAGAAGTACCCCAGAGATTTTGCCGATTTGCTGGCTCGGGCCGAAGGATATGCCCGAGTAGAAGAAGCCTTCAAGATGAAGGACGAGGAGACCGCGAGAGAGCGACAGGCAGGAGACTCGAGCAAGCCCGCAGTTGAAAAAGGGCCGAGTGAAGCTCGGCCACGTTCTCGAACTCCTCCCAGAGATAGGCACGTCCGGACTCCTCTCCGAGCTCGTAAGTAGAGAAGCCCAGACCGTCGAGTTCGGCGAGGCTCTCCTCTCTGAAGGTTCCATAGCTACGCCCCTCTCAACACATCGAAAGCTCAAGTGCTGATGGAGGTTAGGGAGCAGCTCCCAAGGCCAGAGAGAATGCACTCGCATCCTGGAAAGTGCAACCCAAACAAATTCTATCTCTATCATTGTGACCATGGCCACGACACAGAGGAGTGTTTCAGCTCCGAGACGAGATCGAGGAGCTCATTAGACGAGGTCGGCTTGACAGATTCATTCGACGTTGACCTGAAGGAAGGGAAGATCGGCCTAGGGCCCTACCGCAGTCGGAACCACCAAGGAGGGAGGAGCAGCCTGAAGATCGACCTTCAATTGGGATTATCAACTCCATCTCAGGGGGACCCCGATGGGGAGCAGACCTTCCATGGCTATAGGGTTTGAAAAATCTACGAATGTATTACCGACAACTTTGCCCTGAATAAAAATTCTTTTCATATTCGCGCATTTTTTCTTTTGGTATGAGCTTATAACGAAAGGAGATAACTCCCCCATACAAATGGAATTAAGCATGTTAGGAATAGGAGGAGAACCTCATCCTAATATGACAAAGTCGAAGGCCCGATTTCTTAAAGATCGGATGGGGGAGAGGCCCTTACAACGGCCCTTATGTGCCCCCATAGCCTTGTTAGGAACAGGAGGAGAACCTCGTCCTGGCATGAGCAAAGTCGAAGGCCCGATTTCCTAAAAATTGGATGGGGGGAGAGGCCCTTACAACAGTCCTTATGTGCCCCCACAGTCTTGTTAGGAACAGGAGGAGAATCTCATCCTAACATGAGCAAAGTCGAAGGCTCGATTTCTAAAGATCAGATGGGGGGAGAGGCCCTTACAACGGCCCTTATGTGCCCCCACAGCCTTGTTAGGAACAGGAGGAGAACCTCGTTCTAACATGAGCAAAGTCGAAGGCCCGATTTTTTAAAGTCCGGATGAGGGGAGAGGCCCTTACAATGGCCCTTATGTGCCCCCACAGCCTTGTTAGGAACAGGAGGAGAACCTCATCCTAACATGAGCAAAGTCGAAGGCCTGATTTTCTAAAGATCGGATGGAGGGAGAGGCCCTCACAATGGCCCTTATGTGCCCCCACAGCCTTGTTAGGAACAGAAGGAGAATCTCGTCCTAACACGAGCTGAAACCGACTGTCGGGAACAAGGGGAGGACCTCGCCCGATGCAAACAAAGACTCGATTGATCGATAAGGAGGAAAGCTTCCTCAATGACTCCTCTACACTCTCACGATCCCATCAAGAACAGAGGGAAGACCCTCACTCAAACACAGAAGAAAAAGGGAGATGAAAAGAAAAAGCGATGAACTACACCGACGATAGGTGAAAAATGAACTACGTCAAAGGCACCAGAGATCTCGTCTCGATGAGAGAGAATATTCTTGGTGAAAATCTTCAGTCCCTAAGGGCGAATCGACATGGCGACGGTCAGAAACCTTCAAACAACTTCGACGTCGAACAAGACAGAAGACAAATGGAGTTTGGTAAACAACCATTTAATACCAGAATGGATAAGGTAATAGATAATTTCATTTTCATTTCATTGGTGAAGTACATGTTACAAAGCCTTAAGGGCCAAAAACAAAAAGAAAAAAAAAAGAGAAGAAGAAGAGGCTCTAAGGAAGCCCAGTTTCTTCCAACTTCGAGCTCTCAGTTCCGGCCCTTACTATGGATCGCCTTAAATTTTTGACTTCCTCTTCTAGTTCTATCTTTTTCAGCAGCATATCCTGGTACATCCAGTGGAACCACCGATGCTCTCCTCTGACTCTCGAAGCCTCCTCCTCAAGACCTCGAACTCCGCTCGCATCCTTGACTGCCTGCTGCTCGTGGACCAGCTGAACTTTCAGCCACCATAATTCGGCTTCCTCCCACCCAAGGGCTACAGACAGTTCCGCCATAGTCCCCCTCAAGGAGCAAAGCTCGTCAGAACCTTGTGCAGGGACAGGCTGGACTCTCTCGAACAGTCGCCTCTGAAGGCGGGCAACTTCGTCAGTCACCGTTTGGAGCCTCCTTTGGTAGTCCTCTACTTGTTTGCTCCAGCTGACCGGTAGGCATCATAATTCGCCTTGGCATCCTGCAGCTGCTTTTGAAGGTCAGAGAACTTCTTTGACCATCTTAGTCGCGGTCAGTCTGGACTGTGAGCCGGGATGAGCTCCCTTCTAGCCGACCGATCTTCTCCCGTGCGGCCGCCAGCTCGACTTTAAGGGAGTTGATCTTGGAAGCCTGAGTCCAAGACCGATCGCTGGCACATTTTCAGAGTTCCTCAAGCTCCGTAATGAAGTCGGCTTTCATTTTGGTGTATTCCATGAAACTTTTCTTGTGGAGGTCCCGAAAGTGAGTAGCCTCCGCGGTGGCCTCTGAATGGCTCTCCTTCAGCCGGTGAAGTTCGTCTTCCAGCTTCTTGGATTTTCTTGTCAACTGACGAACTTTTCTTTGGAGGTCTCGTATCATCGACTTCAAGGGAATACCCTCCGGCAGGGGAAGAGCTTCGGCAAGACACTGTCGTTGGAGGACAAGAGTGCCATGACTCAAATTAAAGCAAGAAGACAAAAAGAAAGAAAAGAATACAAAAAAAGGGGGGGGGACCCTCCGTAAAGATGAATCTGGCTTCATTGATCAAATAAATTTTAAGTACAAGAGAATGAGGAAAAAATCATCACAAAGAAAAAATACAAAACTAGAGATTTCGGACCTCTGGGGCAAAAGTAGAGGGGGTCGGCTCCCCGAAAGATCGTCAGCGACGGCCACAGCAGTCGATGAGGTTTCGATTGGAAGAGGACTGACAGTGACTTCGGATGGTCCGGCTTCATCATCGGACGTCTTGTTCAGAAAGTCGAGATCCAATTCGAAAAACCTCCCAGCCACCTTCTCTTGGTAGAGCTCAAACCCCTTGATGAAGGCATCCTGGTCGAACTGGACCTTTAGATCCTCCATCTCGGAGGAGGCTTTGAACCCCTCCACTGCTCGAGCCTTTGCCTCCGAGACCAGAGATGGAATCTGCACTTTTAGCTCAGAAATCTGCTCCTTCAACTCAAAGCCTGCTCCTTCCACTCAGAAACCTGCACCCTCAATGCAGAGACCTCGACCTCAGCCTTCCCTCTCTCCTCCTCCAAGATGGTCCTCAGATCGGATGAGGTTTGTCCCTCCTTTTCCAGTGCCTCCTGGAGACTTAAGACCTCAGTGATTTTATCCTCAAGGCGGGCGGCCCCGGCTAGGCGACCTTCTTCTGCCCTAGCTGCCTCCCTCTTGGCGATCTTCGTCGCATCGATGTTGGCAACGAGCTGGTGCCCAATTTGCAAGAAAGGTCGGGGAGTCGACATAAGGACTGAAGAATAAATTAAAGCAGGAAGGAAAAAAAGGATGAGTTAACCTACTTCGAGGAAAGATCCCAGAGAGTTCCAGTCCCATAGCTCGGGATCGACGAGGACGATCCTCTCGACTACCTCGGGCAGAATGCACCCTTCGACCAGCCTCTTTATTAAGTCCCTGTTGTTGAAGGAATTTTCCCCCAGATCTTTCTCGGAGCCGTCAGCCCCCTCGGCGGCAGCCCTGCGACTGCGACTCCTCCGGGCCAGGGTCTTCTTTCTCCTCCTCCCTTCGGCCCTGGGTGCCCCCTCGGGATGAACCTCCAAAATAGGACCCTCGATCGGGGGGCTCTGTGAAGGGGCTCGGGGGACTTCAGGTTCGATGTTGGAAGGGGCTTCGACGGCGACGGACATCGAGCAGGTGCAGCCGAGCTTGTCCCTTCTGTCCTGCTTTCTTCATCGACCCCAAAGTTGAGGCATCTTTTCTCTTGTGAGTCTTGAGACCCTGAGCTAACCTCGAGCCACGTTTGCATCTATGTCTACGATAAAAGAAAATCAGCATGGCTCCGAAATGGAACAAGAAGAAGGGGAAGCAAAAAAAAAAAAAAAAAAAAAAAGAAAAAAAGGGGAGAGATACCGGCAGGGTTAAGGGGGCTCAGGCTGACGTTGAACAAAAGTTGTTCCCTCAGAAGTTCGGGGAGGAGGGGGGCTCGATAGGCCTCGAGCTTTTTTGAGGCTTCGAGATCGTCCCTTTCCAGGCTAGAGGCCCGACGGGCGGAATCCCTCAGAGAACCCCAAGGGGGTAATCCTAGCTCTAAGGTTGGGCATCGGACGTAGAAGAACCTCTCCTTCCAGTTATGGACAGAAGAGGGGATGCCTTTCAGCAACCCCATTCTACCGAACTGGGAAGAGAAGTACCATCAAACTTTTGTCGAGGGATGGTGCTTGAAGGTGTAGAAGTTTCTAAATAAAGAAAGAGTCGACCGAACTTCGGCTAAACTACAAAGAGAAAGAAACCCTATCAAAAATCTAAAGGAGTTCGGCACGATGGAAACTAGAGAAATATTCAGAAAATGAAAGAGAGCAACGACAAAAGATGGCAGTGGAAGCTGAAGTCCAGCACGGAAGGCCTCCTGGTACAGACAGAAGCAGTCGGGAGGAGGGGCGCTAGCCCGGTCAGATGGCCCGGGAAGCTCCAGCTCATACTCCGGAGGAACTCCATACTGAATCTTTATCAGTGAGAGTTCATCCAGAGTCAAGGAGCCGGGGATGGTGTCCAGCGCAAAGGCCAGACAAGGTTCGGTCCTAGCTACGGGTTTGTCTACGGTACCAGTACTGTGGGGAACTGGGGCTGACGAACTCCTAGAACTGCTAGAAAAGGAGATATCAGAGGATATTTTGGATCAAATGGAAGCCACAAAAATCTCAAAAAATTGGAAAAAATAGCAAACAGGCCTCCGAGAAAGCTAAATAAACAGAATACGAAGAAGAAAGGATGGAAAAACGACAGGAAGTTTTGAAACTAATCTAGATTGACCCCAGGAGTACAGGGAGATGGCAGGATGATGGAGGTTGACTCGGAGGATGCCTAAGACGGGAAGAATGCTAGAGGAAGCTGGAGCTCTCGAAAAAGAGGAGGGGAACCGAGGGATTCTCTCAAGCAAAGTGAAACCCCTGAAGGAGGAGAACGTGTTTAAATAGACCCTGGGATCCGACGCAATAATGATTGCGGATCTCCTCTAGCCGATCTGCATTCACTGCGTGTCCCACCCACCTTGACAGATTGTTGGAAATGGCAGGCAGCTGACAAAGTCATTATTATGCCTACCTAGAGCCACGCCCTGGCAAGAATTTCGAAAAGAAGAAATCTTTTCTGAAAAGACTCCAGTACCAGTGTGCCAAATGTCAAAATATCTGGCAACCGTCGAATACGAAAATCGAGAGGAGCAGCTTCGATCGTGAGAATTTTTTTGTACTTCCTTCATTCGAAATCCGAACTCGAAAGTAGGGGGACTGGTGTTGGGTATAAAATCTCCTCCGATCGAAGTTTGTAAAAGACCGATCCTTCCAGGGCTCTTCCGGCTCCCGACCTTATGTGTGGTGTCTCTCCGAACCCCCTCGACCGTCCAGACTTCTCCGACAATGAACTTTTGCATTCATCCACTGGGCCACCCCAAAGGCCCTCTGGGCCCCACTGTTAGCCGACCTTCTACAGCAACCAACTATTTTTTGAATTTTTTCTGGACTTCGTCTGCGTCCGAGATTCTCTGACAGTGAGATTTCTACGGTAATCAGACTCCATCCAAGTTTTCACGGTGGTCGACCGCCTTCTGGATCCCAATCGAGCTCCCGCGAGAGCCGAACTTCTACTACGAATGGTCTACTCCAAACTCCTACAGCAGGCTGTCTATCCCAGACATCTACTATAAGCAAATTCCATTCAAGCCTCTACTATAAACAAATTCCCTCCGAACTTCTATTACAGGTAGACTTTAGTCAAGCTACTTCTCTGGCGGATGGATTCTGGACGAGCTCCAGCAGCTGGGTCCCTACGATAGCCGATTGCCTCTGATGTCTGCCAAGCCTCCCCAGTGCTATCCGAAGTCCATCGCCGGCCGACCTCCTACCATGCTTTCCATAAAATCGGACTTCCCCGACAGACGATCTTTGGATGAGCTTCCACATCAGATAAAACCCAGACGGACTTCTTTAGCGATCGGACTTCTCCAGACTTTGCCAACAAAAAATCTCCATCCGAGCTCCTACAGCAGGTGACTCCCACCTGAGATGTCAGCACCCGAAGCGTCCAACAACAGTAGATTCGTCAATGACCTTGGAACATCCGAGCCTCTCCTAGAACGACGATGTAAAGGGCCATTCTGCTCCATCAGGCATCCCAGCCGAGCTTCAGCCGACGGATCCAAGCTCTTTGGCAAGCCACAATAAGGGCCACTACCTTACTCCACTTGCTACAATGGATTCCATGTGGCTCCACCACTCTCTGACAAGCCACGACAAGAATCGCCACCCTGCTCCACTTTCTGTAATGGATTCCATGCAGCTCCATCACTCTCTGGCAAGTCACGACAACGGACACCACTCCACTCTCTGCAACAAGCTCCACGTGGCCCTGAACGACCTCTAACGCCACTACTCTCCGTAATAAACTCCGCACGACTTTGAACGGCCCACTACCAGACGATTATAGACGTCATTGTCAGTCAGTTATGCTCTCCGTCTATAAATAAGGATCCTCAGATACGTTCTTTTCTAAGCTTAAAACTCTATCTCGAAACTCTGTCAAAATTTTCACTCAAGTACTCCATTTCTGTTGAAGTAGAGTACTGATTTGAGCATCGAAGGATCTTGCCGTAGCACCTCCAACTCCGGTTTAGACTTCCCTTGCAGGTCCGATGGCGGCCACGGTCTTCTCGACTCCAGCAACTCCGGCTACGGTGAAATTCTGCACCAACAGTGATAATTCAACCTATCTGGATGTTGGAAACCATTGCTAGATGGTATCTCGATTAGTTCAGAAATTAGTTTCTGTGCTACCGGCTTAGTGTTTGAACCTATGGAGTCACGTACATAAGTCAGACAAAGTAGAAAGGAATTGATCTATGTTTATATGTCCAATCTGAAAGTACTTAACTTGATTGAATATATAAGCTAACTTGATTGAGAATTGAGTTATGGGTCAAACAGGATTGAAGAGTTGACTATATCTAGCTAGCATTACACATGAGGTTCAGGTTTAATCCTGGAGATGAATAATTTCTATCTATGATCCATAAAATATATGAAAGATTAGATTTAAGTACTAATTAATTTTAGATTAGATCTGAATTAATTAGAGTTAAATAGATCTAAAATCCAAGTTAGACTTGGTACAAAAGTTCTAAAGAGTTTAGGATTGATAGTCTTTTGAAATTATTTCGAACCGGCTTCGAATCGGACTCGAATCAGACCTGTTTTGGATGAGATATGAGTATTCCTACTTGCACTGAAAATATTCACTCATGAAGCATGACCAAAAATTAGTTTGATGCTTATTTGGGGCATCCCAAGTGGGTGTGAGAGTAGGTGCAAAGTGGATGTTATAAGTGATGGCAATTATATCTCATGTAGGAGTCCTTCTTTCATGAGTATTACATCAATTCAAATCAGATTTGAATAAAAAGTTCTCCTCTCATTGAGTCATGAGAATCATCTATAAATAGAGATGATCTCTACCTATGGATGAAAGAAGAGAATAGAATAGCAAACAAATCAAATTGAGAGAAGAGAAAAAGAGAGAGAGATAGGCATGTGAAGAGAGAGGTCTTTCATCTTCTACATCTCTTCCTTTGTTGCCGCCTCCTCTTTTTGGGCATGGATCCTTCTTGGACATCCTACTTGCTGGTGTGAGATATCACATCATCATATCTCATCTCTCAATTGATTGTGTATGCGAAGCTAATTGGATTGGAGTTTATCCTACTTTCCTGCAGCGTCTGACGTGCATGCGAAGTAGAGGGTTTGCATATCCAGCCTCCACGAAAGTTTATATTAGATAATTTGGATTTGATCTCTGATTCTGCTATGATTCCAATAAGAATTTGATCCCTAAATAAGTAGAACATTAGAAAAAAATTTTAAATGCAACCTGGGTATTCTGGAGGAAAACTGTTTCCTTTCCTTCAACTGGTATCAGAGCAGGCTTGAAATATATATACACGAGATATAATTTAATTTTTTATGAAATATTAAATCTTATTTAAATCTATTTATATAAAATTTTTGATTTGATATTGATTGGATTAGAGGTGCCTAATCAATGGTTGATTGAGGTTGTTATAAATCTATTATAACAGAATTCTGCTGTTGCTGAATTTTTGATGAAAAATAACGTAAATTAAAAATTTATTTTAAATATATTTTAATAAAATTTTAATTTTATTATTTTTTTATAAAGTAAAGATTATTTTAGATTTAAATTGGATCCATTTTGATAGATATTTAGTCTGAATTTTATCATAATTCAGCACTGTGTGAAAACAGATTTTACCAGAAATTAATTCCTTATGCATTCATATTTGTATCTAATTATTTTTTTATTTGATATCAAATCTAAAATTGATATTTTATAATCAGTATAAGATAAATTTTAGATTTGATATGATGTATATGATACATCAAATCTAATTGGATTAGATGAAGAACATAATTGATGAGATCAAAGATATGTTCATGACATAAAATAGTTTTATCAATAATTATATATTGATGTAATTATATATAAAATTAGATTTTAAATCTTAATAGCTTAGTATTCGGATTGATGAGATCACTAGACTGTCCGATCATAAGAGATTGAAGAGATTAATCTCTCTTTTGCTGATTCGATGGGTTCTCTTATGACATATAGGGATGTCGTTGTGATCTAGTTTCATGAAAAAAAATGAATAGATTTTTATTTATTATTTTGATCATAAATATATTTAGATTAAATCTAAAGTAATTTATGATTCATTATAATAGGATAAAATTTGAATATAAAATTATTTTAGATCTGAATTACATGTTATATATGATGTAATTGATATTGATCTAAAAGTTGTCATGATATATGAGATATATGAATGAAGTTTAGATCATACCTATATATATTTAATTGTTAAATATATTATAAAAATTTATTTTCATGTGTTGAAATATTTGGTATGTTTCACTTGAAACCCTTGTAGAATAGTTCTACAAATTGAAACATATGTTTCACACACTTAATTTTGAATTAAGTTTGAATGATCTAGAATTGAGAATTGAAGATCATTAAGACACCACATAATATGATGAGCAAAGGGTTAGCATGAATCAGGTCTTTTTAATGGGTTAGACCTAGAGTTAGGAACACATATGGATCAAGTAAAAAAATTAATTAAATCTAATTAAGTGTTAAATTTGATTAGGTCAGTATTTCTCTAAATCAATCTCAGTAGTTGAAGTTTGATCAAGTCCATGTGTTTGATCCTAATAAATAAACCATGATCATGGCTCTGTAGTTGAGCCCGAATCTTCTGGTATGTCAAATCAAAACTAATTAACCAGTTGGTGTCTAAGGTAAGTTTGGTAGACTCGATCAAGTGATTTTTAATTGAAAGCTATTCACCTAGATGCGACTATGGTGAGTTTAGGATATATCCCTCCCGTTGATCTCACTTATCTGGCCAACATGGTAGATTATATTTTGATTAGGTCACTAGTCGATTCGTGCAGACCCATGCTATTAAGGTGAATCAGTGTGACTGATTTAGGTATCTTTAAACCAGCTTATGTTTAATCCTTTACATGACTTGATGAAGTCAGTGGAAGGATTTGCAGCTTGCAGGTTGACCTCTTCTCTTATTTTCAGGTCAATGAAATCAAATTCTCTAAATTATTAGATCTATAAAGTGATAAAGTTATGAGATAACTTGAACATTGCCTTCCATTAAGATGTATGATAATGAGTCTAATATTCTAATTAGATATTGGAGGCACCACATGCCTGGTGTCTATTACGTATAGAAATTGTCATTCATCATATGACTATCATGATGTACCTTCAGATCAATGCTCAGGTTGGTCGAGCCATACTCGGGCCTGGACATCTATTTGTTGGATGCACTTGATGCGTCATGTTAATGGTTGGACCTAATCAGAATTTTCAGTGGAAGCGCCATGTGCCTGCTGAAGGGATGTCTAGGGCAAAACCCAATGCTAGAAGTTGTTTGGAGAAATAATTGGTTATGAACCTATCCATGGATGCACTAGGATTGGTCGAGCCACACTCAGGCCCGAATGCAGTTCATGTGGATTCTAGTATCCACTAAGAAATTAATGTAATTTCTCAAGTTGGAGGTAGAAGCTATCAATTCACAAAAAATAGTGGGATGACCTTTAGACTAAAGTCCATATCTTTAGGATTAAAAAAATAATTCATATACTAATAAGATAATATTTTTTTCTTTCAGTTTTGGTCAACACACTATCCCTTCATTTGCTGTTGGACAGCGACAAGCTCATCGGACTCAACTTTGATAACTGGTATCGAAAGTTAAAGATCGTGTTGGAGCATGAGAGGATTTTGTATGTCCTTACGGAGCAGACACTTGAAGAACCTACAGTCAATACTCTTCATACTGCGAGAGACACTTACATGAAGTGGCTCAATGATCACACGATTGTGCGTTGCATGATGCGGGCAGCTATGAACGATGAACTTAGTCGTAAGTTCGAGGATGCGTAGCCTGAGGAGATGATTCAAATATTGAATGAGTCCTTCAGCACCCCTGAAGATGTGGAGAGACATAAAATCTCTTACGTAGTGTTCAATGCCCATATGCGAGAGGGAGCTTCAGTCACCGATCATATATTATACATGATTGAGTAGATTGAATGCCTTAACAAACTTAGCTTTCTGTTGCATGAACAGTTAGGCAAGGATGCTATCCTCAATTTACTACCAAAATCCTACCTACCCTTTCTCAATCATTATAGAATGATGAAGCCTGCAGTAAACTACCAGGTTTGTTGGGGTTACTGTAGACTTTTGAGAAGGATTATCAGCTTCAAAAGGAGCCAGTGAATTTAGTGGGAGGTTCATCTGCAGAGCGTCAATCCTCTAGAAGATGAAAGAAGAAAAAAGTACAAAAATCTCATGCCACAGATTTCAAGCAGAGCAAACCATCAAAAGTTGATAAGAGCCAGGCAGAGTCCTTCTTCTGTAAGAAGCTGGGTCATTGAAAAAGGAATTATCCAGCTTATATAGCCACCCTTGATCCAAACAGGTCTAAGAACAAGAGAAAGAGGTAAGTGATTGCTTTACAAGATATTTATATGATAATACCTTGTAATTTTTCTATTTGTGATACTACTACCTGGGTATTGGATACCGAAAGTTCTATTAATATATGCAATTCGTTGCAAGGACTGCAGGTAAGTAAAAAATTTCGAGAGGGCGAGCGGTTCCTTAACATTGGAGATGGAAGCCTTGTTCTAGTTCTGGCCTTGAAAACTTTGCAGCTTGTCTTTGAATCCAATAGTGTCATGTTAGATGATTGTCATTATTGTCCCTCCTTTATGATGATGTCATCTATGTAGGTCTTTTGGCCAAATTTGGTTATAAGTTTATAATAAAGGATGAATTTTGTGATATCATTACGAATGATACTATAATTATGTGTGGACCATTAAAACATGGCATATTCATAATATCACGGTCTGTTAGTATAATGTACATACCTAGTAAACATCCCAAAATAGATAATGTCAGCGAATCCTATCTTTGGCATTGTAGGCTTGATCATGTGAATAAGAATAGGATTGACAGGTTGATCAAGGAATGTGTCCTTGAGATAGATGATTGTGAATCATTACCTATCTGTGAATGTTGTCTACTTGGTAAGATGACTTAGTCACCTTTTAAAGGAAAAAGTGAAAGAGCCAGTGATGTCCTAGGTCTAATACATACTGATGTATGTGGGCCTATAAACATAAGTGCCAGAGGAGGATACTACTACTTCATTACATTTACAGACGATCTATCGAGGTATGGGTATGTCTATCTTATAAAACATAAGTCAGAATCATTTGAAATGTTCAAACGATTCCTTGCTGAAGTAGAGAAATAAACTGAAAAGAGTATTAAGATCCTTCGATCAGACTGAGGAGGTGAATACCTCACCAGTGAGTTTCTGACATATCTACAAGAGAATAGGATTCTCTCACAATGGACCCTTCCTGGAACACCACAACATAATGGTGTGTCTGAGAGGAGGAATCGAACCTTGTTAGACATGCTTCGATCCATGATGAACTTTTTTAGTCTACCAATATCTTTTTGAAGATATGCTCTAGAGACTGCCACTATATTTTGAATAAGGTGCCCAGCAAGTTTGTTGATAAAACTTCATATGAGATATGAACTGGGCATGAGCCGGTGCTCTTACATCTTAGGATCTGGGGGTGTCTAGTTTATGTCAAGTGTTTAAAGATAGATAAGCTTGGATCGAAGTCCGATAGATGCTTGTTCGTAGGGTACCCAAAAGAAACTAAAGGGTACTACTTCTACCTCGCTGTAGAACAAAAGGTGTTTGTCAGCAGCCAGACAGTCTTTTTTAAAAAGAAGTTCCTTGGTGAAGGAGCTAATACCTATAAAATTGAACTTGATGAAGTTCATGAGGTAGAAGGATCGATACATATAAAATTGGATTCGATTGGTGAACCGAATTCGGAGCTAATAGAGGCACCATTAAGGAGATTCGATAGAGTACCACATCAACTAGACAGATACTATGATTTTCTGATCTGGGACGATGATCTTATTAAACTTAATGAGAATGATGAGGATCCGATTACCTATATGGAGGCCATGCAAAGGCCCGACTTCCAAAAATGGCTTAAGGCCATGAAGTTCGAGATGGAGTCCATGGAGATCAATAGTGTTTGGATGCTAGTTGGTCTGCCCGAAGGGATAAAATCTATAGAGTATAAATAGATTTTCAAGGGAAAAAGAAGAGCAGATGGGAAGGTAGAGACCTATAAAGCTCATCTAGTTGCTAAGGATTACCATCAGCATTATGGTATTGACTATGACGAGACATTCTCTCCTGTGGCAATGCTCAAGTCCATCCGGTTATGCTTGCTGTCACTGCACACTTAGATTATGAGATCTGGTAGATGAATGTCAAAATTATTTTTCTTAATGGAGAGCTGGAAGAAGAGGTGTATATGATATAACCTGAAGGATTCGCATCCACAGACGAATCGAAAGTGTGCAAGCTGAAAAGGTCAATTTATAGACTTAAGCAGGCATCGAGGAGTTGGAACATGCATTTTGATAAAGTAATCAAAAGTATGGCTTCGTTAGGAACAGAGAAGAGCCTTGTGTCTACAAATGGGCTTGCGATTCTGTGGTCATTTTTCTTGTGCTGTATGCGGATGATATACTGTTTCTAAAAAATGACATTTCAACTTTGTAGAGTGTGAAGCTATGGTTGTCATCACAGTTCTCTATGAAAGACTTGAGAGAAGCATCCTACATCTTAGGGATGAAGATCTATAGGGATAGATCTAGAAAGTTGCTTGGATTGTCCTAATCCACGTATATTGATACCTTGTTGAAGCAGTTCAACATGGATAATTTCAAGAAAGGCTATCTTCTGATAGGTCATGAAATTACTCTTTTCAAGAAGGATTGTCCGACAACTCTTGAGGAGAGAGAATGCATGAGTAGAATATCATATACTTCAGCAGTGAGATCTATCATGTACGCTATGACATGTACGAGGTCGGATGTGGCCTATTCACTAGGTATAGTGGGTAGGTACCGATTGATCTGGGTGAGAAGCATTGGAAGATTACAAAAGTAATTCTTAAGTATTTGAGAAATACTAAAGACCAATGGCTTATCTATGGAGACTCTGATTTGAAACTTGTGGGATATACCATTTCAGTTTTCAGTCAAATTATGATGACAGCAGAAGCATGTCGGGCTACATATTTACCTTGAATGGAAGAGCTGTTTGCTGAAAAAATTTCAAGCAACATGTTGTGGCCGATTCTATATGCGAAGTGGAATATATTGCTTCATCGGATGTTGTAAAGGAGGTGGTGTGGTTGCAAAAATTTATTATCAAGCTGGGAGTTGTACCTCCATTGATGGTCCTGTCCTGTTATATTGTGCAGCTCTAGTGCCATAGCTCAGGCAAAAGAACCTAAGTCGCACCATCGCACTAAACATGTTCTACATCGCTATCACCTATTGTGAGAGATTGTAAACCGAGGTGACATCGAGCTTCAGAAGATTGATGGAAAGGAGAACCTAGCTGACCCCTTCACTAAAGCTCTCGGGATCAAAAAGTTCGATGACTTCAAATGAAAGATGGGTATAAGATACTGCCCCAATTGACTTTAGTCCAAGTGAGAGTTATTAAAAATTATGTCCTAAAACCAATCATGTGCCGATTGAGTTCATCCTTATATATAAATTATTGATTATTGAATAATAGTTATTCTAATATTTTTTATCACAAAGTGACATCTTCTTTGAATTCTTGTATTATGATAAAGTCCCTGAACTATACTAGTATACGATAAAGAGAAGATTTATCGTAGAGTTCTTAAATAAGTTCGCAATCAAATGATACGTCATTACAGGATGATGACGTTAATCGAGTGAAGGTTATTGTGTGCCATATAGATTGGTTGTTCTCTTAACCAAAGAGTGTGGTGACACTGATATGGCATACAGATGAGATATAAGGATACATCATCACTGAACAAGTAACTCACTTACTGAGCGTTCTGCTGTCAAGAGCTGCTCGTGAAAACATGGGTATAAATATTTTTCAGACCTGAGATCATTATAATGACTTACAAGCAACTCACTGTGCTTTGGTGCCGAACTTTCTAAATTTTTAATGCAGTGATGAAAGGCTATTGGGTACAGTCAAGTACTTGCGAAGTCTGTATGTGTGGATCAAGATGAGATTGACCCCTTCGGATTATTGAAATTGATGTATCATTATATTTTAATTTAGTAAAGCCTTGGCCAGGATAATCCATAAGATAGATTGGAAATGTTGAAATACAATATGGATGAAGCAATCTCGGTTGATAGTTAATCTGAGACCATCCTAGAACATCCAGGGTCAAAAAGATGAATTATGCAATAACTATATAGATTTTGAAATATATTTTTGGCGATAATTCGACCTATCTGGATATCGGGAACCATTGCTAGATGGTATCTGATGAGTGTAGGAATTGATTCTTGTACTACCGACTTAGTATTTTAACCTATGGAGTCACGCACACAAGTCAGATAAAGTAGAAAGAAATTGACCTATTTTTATATGTTCAATTTGGAAGTACTTAATTTGATTGAACATATAAGCTAACTTGATTAAGAATTGAGTTATGGATTAAACAGAATTGAAAAGTTGACTATGTCTAGCTAGGACTACACATGAGGTTTAGATTCAATTTCGGGGATGAACAATTTCTATCTATGATCCATGGAACATATGAAAGATTAGATTTAAGTATTAATTAATTTTAGATTAGATCTAAATTAGTTAGACTTAAATAGGTCCAAAATTCAAGTTAGACTTGATACAAAAGTCCTAAAGAGTTTAGGATTGATGGCTTTTCGAAATTATTTGGAACCTGCTTCAAATCAGACTCGAATCAAATTTGTTTTGGATGAGATATAAGAATTTCTACTTGCATTGAGAATATCCACTCATGAAGTATGACCAAAAATTGGTTGGATGCTTATTTGGGGCATCCCAAGTGGGTGTGAGAGTGGGTGCAAAGTGGATGTCATAAGTGATGGCAATTATATCTCATATAAGAGTCCTTTTTTCATGAGTATTGGATCAAATCAAATCAGATTTGAATAAAGAGTCCTCCTCTCATTGGATCATGAGAATCATCTATAAATAGAGAGGATCTCTGCCTATGGATGAAAGAAGAGAATAGAATAGCAAACAAATCAAATTGAGAGAAGAGAAAAAGAGAGAGAGACAGGCGTGTGAAGAGAGAGGTCCTTCATCTTTTACATCTCTCCCTTTGTTGCCGCCTCCTCTCTTTGGGTGTGGATTCTTCTTGGGCATCCTACCTACTACGTGAGATGTCACATCATCATATCTCATCCCTCGATTGATTGTGTATGCAAAGCCAATTAGATTGGAGTTCATCCTGCTTTCCTGCAGCATCTGACGTGCATGCGAAGTAGAGGGTCTGCATATTAAGACCTCCACAAAAGTTTATATCAGATAATTTAAGATTTGATCCCTGATTTCGCTGTGATTCAGATAAGAATTTGATCTTTAAATAAGTAGAATATTAGAAAAAAATTTTAGATGCACTTGAGCATTCTAGAGAGAAATTTTTTCTTTTCTTCAATATTTTGAATAGTATTGCTTTATTGTGCTATCCACAAGGGCAGCATTATTTAGGTATGATCATATAAGATTGAAGGGCCAACTTAACTAGAACACTATAGTTTGTTATGCTATCCACAAGGCTATATGTGATCTAGAGGTCAAAAAAAAAATGTTGAGAATTGTAGAGATATAATTGGTAAAGAATTATCTACTCTTGAACTCATGAATGCTTGTTGTGCTATCCACAAGGTATTTGTGAGGAATAAGAATCTCAACCCCATCAAGAAATATTAGAATATTTCTCATTTTTCATATTTGAGGGCTATGAAGTTTGATAAAATAGTGAGAGACACAATTAGATAAAAGTTCTAGTCTAGTTGTGAATGTCATCATGAGTCATCCACTTATATTATGTTCTTGTTATTGTAGATTAACTACACATATGGCATCCTCCTTTCACTTAGAGGTATCCTAGATGCAAACAAATTAACGGATCTAACTATGACGATTGGTTAAGGAACTTGAGAATTATTCTCACTCAGAAAAAAATTTCCTACATTCTGAATACACCTGCATCAGATTTTCTTGGGGAAGATGCTTTCGAGGAGGAAAGTGCCACATATAAGATGTGAAAAAATGACAGTATGACTGTCAAATGTATCATGCTTGCCTCCATGAGCAATGAGCTACAGAGGCAGCATGAGGACATAGATGTTTCCTCTATTCTTCTTAATCTTAAGGAGTTATATGGGGAATAAAATTGAATTGCTCGATATTAGATATTAAAGTAGTTGTTCCATGCCGCATGACTGAAGGCACCTCCATGCAAATGTATGTCCTAAAGATGATTCATTTGATCACTTGTCTGGGACAATTAGGTTTTGCCATGAGCGGTGAACTAAGTCAGAATTTGATCCTGCAGTCTCTCCCTAATTTTTTTTCTCAGTTTGTTATAAATTATCATATGAACCAACTGAACATTAGCTTGCCTAAGCTGCTGAATATGTTAAAAACAGCAGAGAGCCATTTCAAAGGTGAAAAGGCTTAGGTCCTTCATATTGATAAGATCAGCAAGAAGAAGATAAAGAAGGATTCTAAGAAAAAGATGAATCCTAAGGCTGGCATCTCCAAGAAGAAGGTGAAGAAGGTTTCCGCCAAAGGTATTTGCTATCACTGTGGCAAGGAGGGCCACTAGAAGAGAAATTGTAAGGAATACCTTACAACCGTGAAACTAGTAAATATTGCTAAAGATTTGTATATGATACAAATTAATTTATCATTAAGTACTTCAATGTCAGATTCTTGGGTATTGGATACCACCTGTAGCTCACATATTTGCAAATCATTGCAAGATTTACAGAAAATAAAAAGTCTGAATAAAGGTGACTTTGAGCTATTCGGTGCTAGTGGAGAGTCCATTCAGGCTAAAGTCGTAGGAACCAGGGCTTTAAAGTTGCCTTCGGGTAAGTTTTGGAACTGAAGACCTGTTATTATATTTTTAATATTGTTAAAAATATTATTTCAGTACCATTGTTATTGAAACAAGATTTTGAAATAAATGTAAAAAATAATAGTTATTTTATTTACTTTTCTAACGAATATTATGGAAGTGCTTTTATTGATAATGGTTTTTTGTTTCTTTCACTTAATGATAATGTACTTTATGTTGATAATATGAAGAAAAGAAAGAGAGAGGATGTGAATGTCACATACCTCTGGCACTACCGACTTGGTCATATAAATGAGTCAAAGATTAACAAGTTATTCAAAGATAATTTCTTTGATCCTTATGATTATGAATCATATGGAACTTATGAATCTTGCCTCATAGGAAAAATGATCAAAACTCTATTTACTTGATATGGAGAAAGGGCGAGTGATATATTGGACCTTGTACATACTGATATATGTGGTCCAATATCGACTCAAGCTAGAGGTGGATACTCTTACTTCATCACATTTACTGGTGATAAGTCTAGGTTTGAATATGTGTATTTAATAAAATATAAATTTGAAGCCTTTGATAAATTTAAGGAGTATCAAAGAATGGTTAAGAAATAAACTGGTAAAAGTATTAAAACTCTTCAATCTGATCGAGGAGGAGAATACTTGTTTAGTGAGTTTCTCAATTATTTAAAATTAAATGAAATACTCAATGGACACCTCCTTATACTCCATAATTAAATAAAATTATGGAAAGAAGGAATCGCATCCTATTAGATATGGTGCGGTCCACGATGTGTTTCACAGATCTTCCGATATCCTTCTGGAGATATGCCCTCGAGACTGTAGCATATATTTTAAATAAAGTACCTTCTAAATTTATTTCTAGCATTCCATATAAAATATGGAGAGAAAAATGACCCAACCTTAAGCATCTTAAGATTTGGGGTTGTTCAGCTTATGTGAAAAATATTGATGGACATAAGCTGGATGCTAGATCAAAAAAATATAGGTTTGTAGGTTATCTCAAGAAGAGTATAGGATACTACTTCTATAACCCTACTCATCAAAAGATATTTGTTAGTAGACATGCTATATTCTTGGAGAAAGAGTTTATTTAAGAAGGAGGCAGTGGGAGGTCTGTTGAACTTGAGAAAGTTCAAAACCTACAACCCATCCAGGATTCATCAAATAGTTCTTAACTAGATGTATCCATTGTTGAAGCATAGCCACTACACACACTTCCTCTCTGATGGTCAGGTAGAGTGCGTAATGTACCACTCAGGTATGGGTTTGTCACTGAGAATGATAACACAACCCACATCATTGAGAATGATGATCCCATGATCTATTCGAAAGTTATCATGAGTAGTGACTCTGACAAGTGGCTCAATGCCATGAAATTCAAAATGGACTCTATGTATGCCAACCAAGTAAGGACTTTGGTTGCTGCATCTGAGGGTGTGATCCTAATAGACTACAAATGGATCTTCAAAAAGAAGATTAGAGCAGATGGCCATATAGAGACCTATAAGACGAGACTGGTGGCAAAAGATTTCAGGCAAAAATAAGGTGTCGATTATGAAGAAACCTTTTCGTCGGTAGCCATGCTCAAGTCTATTCAGATATTACTTGCTATAGCAGCATACCATGACTATAAGATCTGACAGATGGACGTCAAGACTGCCTTCCTCAATAAAAATCTTGAGGAAGAAGTCTATATGACTTAGAGGGATTTATCTCTAATGGGAGAGTAAATCAGGTATGCAGCTGAATAGATCTATATATGGATTAAAGCAAGCATCGAGGAGCTGGAACATCCATTTTAATGAGACAGTCAAATTATTTGGCTTCATCAAAAATATAAATGAACCTTGTGTGTATAAGAAGAATAGTGGGAGTGCTATTATCTTCTTGATCTTGTATGTAAATGACATACTACTCATTGGGAATGATATCCTAATGTTGCAATTGGTCAAAATTTGGCTATCATAAAAGTTTTTTATGAAAGACTTGGGTGAAGCGTTCTATATACTTGGTATAAAGATCTATAGGGATAGATCAAAAAAGATGCTAGGCTTATCCCAGTCTAGGTATATTGATCTTGTGTTGAAGAGATTCAATATGGAGGGAAGTAAAAGAGATTACTTGCCTATAGGCCATGGCATATAATTCTCTAAGAAGATGTCTCCTAAGACACCTGAAGAGAAAAATAGAATGAGTTCTATTCCTTATACTTCGACTGTAAGATCAATTATGTATGCTATATTATGTACCAGACCTGATGTAGCTTATACCTTGGACATTGTAAGTAGATTTTAGGCTGATCTCAGAGAGGATTATTGAAAAGCTGGGAAAAACATACTCAAGTACTTGAGAAGCACTACAGATATTTTTCTGATATATGATGAATCTAATTTAAAACTGAAAGGTTATACCGATTTTAGTTTTCAATCTAATCCAGATGATAGCAAATCTATATCTGAGTATGTGTTCACCTTGTATGGTGGTGCAGTAAGTTGAAAAGTTCTAAACAGCAAACTATTGCTGACTCGATCACTGAGGCTGAGTATATCGCTGCAAGTGAGGCTGCTAAGGAAACCATCTGGATGAAGAAATTCATCATAGAGTTGGATGTGGTTTTAGGGATTGAAAAATCAGTGCCTCTTTATTGTGATAATATTGGGGCAGTTGCTCAAGCCAAAGAACTAAGGTTTCATCATAAATCCAAGTACATTCTAAGATGGTTCCACCTTGTTCGAGAGATAGTGGAAAGACACGATGTGATCGTGGAGCGAGTTGACACCAAAAATAATATAGCGAATCTGTTCACTAAGATTTTGTCCATGTAGCAATTTGACCACCACCTTGATAGCATGGGCATCAAGTATAGGGGTGATTGGCTTTAGCGCAAGTGGAAGATTGAAAAAATAATACCCTACAAGCCAATCGCATATGAGATGTGATAGGATATTTATTGTAATTTATCTTCTAGACTCATGTAATTGACATTTATATTATTAATAAAATAGATATTTTTGATTCATTATATGCTGCATCTTATTGTTCTTAAGATTATAATGAACCCCATAGGTCTAGACAATGATTTTAGGGCCGTGATGAGATCACGTTAGTGAGATCTAAATCTTTGATAGCCATGATCTAAAATATTTCTAGTCATTGGTACATTGAATCGGAGATCAATGATACTGGTGAAACTGGCATGTCCTATGTATGCTCAGCAATGAGGGTGGTTGATCTCATAATCACTTGTGTTGTGACACTAATACAAGGATATAGGTGCTCATTAGAGAATGAGTTCACTGAATTGACCTGTGAGAGAATATCAGATGGAGTCTTATTTACATGTCAATTGATGATTCTTTAGTGGGAGTTATGTAAGTAATCCTTAGATCTGAGGTTACTATGGTACCTTGTGTATATAGATCCATGTTTTGGTTCACTACCTAACTTAATTTTTTGATCATTGTATGAGGTGTTCTAGATATGGTGAAGTGTGCATGGAGATTGTGAGTGATCACTAAAAGATCAGTCACTCCTAATAAAGGGAGCGAACATCCTATGTGATCTCATAGGTCAATGATTTGGAAGTCTTTGGTCAAAGTAGGATGATAATTAGAAATTTTTTTTAATATATCATCAATTGAATCATCATCAATTAAATCAAGATATATGAAGATAAGTGATTGGGTTTGATATATTTTCATATCCACAGCTCATCTGGAATGTTGTTTGACTGAAAGATTGAATTACACGGTAACTTTTCACTGAAGAGTATTTTGATAATTTTCTATCAAAATTTCAAATCTTTCGGATAGTTATGACACATTGCTAGATATCAATTTTGATTTATGAATTTGCTAGATATCAATTTGGAGGAGTCTAAGTTGATTGGGGCTCTTCGGGTGACCTAATCTCATTGGATTAGGGTTACATCGAAAGTCTTGATCTATTGTTGGCTAGATTTGGAATCCAATGGGTCACACACTTTGAGATTTAGCCTTGATATAATTTAATTAGAGTTTAATATAAATTTTATAGGTTAATTTGATATGCTAGCACATTGTATTAATCCAAGTTTCTAAATTGGTTTAGATCAAAATGTTTGAGCTAACCTAGACCAGTTGCCTTTGACCTAATGGGATTGGGTCAATTTAGAATGGATCCTTATCCAACTTAAAATAATTTTAAGTGGAGAAGGATTGCTCTGTGCCCACCAGAAGCCACACCAAAAATAAATGCCACCCCACCTCTTTTCAGCATGTAAGTTAAAGAGTCCTTCTTCATGAAGGCTCTTAACTAATACACATTGCCTTAATTACTCAACCAGATATCCATTGATTTGTCACCAAAATTAAGTGGAATTTTTATGACACATAGAAGAGGAAGATTTCTTTTGTTATAAGTCTCTCATGCATCAAAAATTCTATATGGTTAATTTATTCACCATGTGAGAAGTTGGAGCGCCAAAGGTTGGTGCCCTTCATCCCATGACACATCCCTTGGTCCCTTATTTATATGGGATGTCCCACATGGTTGGATGCTGTGATTTTGGGTTGAAACTATAGAGGAGGGATTTGAAAATCATTGAAAAAATTTTGGAAAAAATTTGAGAAAAAGGCAAGGGAAAATTGGGTGGCAAAATTTGCAAGAAGGATGATGAGATTTTTAGCAAGTGTTGCTTGTGTGCCTTAGGGTTTGGTTTTTTCATATGTTGGAGTCAAAAATTAAATCTTAGGTTGTGAGAAATCTGAAGAGTATCTTTTTGGTATCATTTTGGTGGCAAGATCAGAAGCAACTGGATTTTGTGCGTTCATACCATGAGTTCGAAGCCGATAGTATTCTTAAGAAGACAAGGTTGTGGCAGTGCATCGGTTAGGAAGGACCTTGGTCAACTTTTATGTGGATCACTATTGGAGGACTTCTACTTTGGAATCTTATGGAGAAGACCAATGTGCCACTTCTTCCTTTTTGGTGAAAGCAAAAATTCTATCTCTTTTGCATGCTTGTTTTTGTTTTATCAATATCGGCAAGGTGATTCTAAGATTTGGATTCCAGCTCGATAGTTTTATTTGATAAAGTTATTAATTTATTTATTTTTAAAATTTTAAAAATTATTTTTTGCTGCATGGCCAGAACCCAACAGCCACTTTTATGAAAAAAGATTTATCCTAGAAGGGGATAGTGGGAGGAAAATTAAATTTGGTGAAGTTCAAGACCCATAAATACATGCAAAGGATATTCCTCAATCAGAAGTATCCATTGATAAGGTACAATCGTGAGACATACCTTCTCTCTGAAGGTTGGATAGAGTACAAAATACATCTTTAAGATACAGATTCATTATTGAGAATAATGAAACCCATATTATTGAGAATGATAAACCTCTGATCTATTTGAAAGCTGTCATGAGTAGGGACTTAGACAAGTGGCTAGAGACCATAAAATTTGAAATGGACTCCATATATATCAACTAACTATAAATTTTGGTTGATATACCAAAGCGTGTTACCCTTATAGGGTGCAAATGGGTCTATAGAAAAAGATTGGAGTAAATGGCCAAGTTGAAATCTATAAAGCTAGATAGGTGGCTAAAGATTTTAAACAAAAGCAGGGTGTTGATTATGATGAAATATTCTCACATATTGTCATGCTCAAATCTATTCGGATTATGCTTGCTATAGCAGCATACCATGACTATCAAATCTGACAAATAGATGTGAAAACTGCCTTCCTTAATAGTTACCTTGAGAAAGAGGTTTATATATCTCAACTAGAAGGATTTATCTCAAGTGAGAGAGTAAATCAGATATGCAAGCTTAAAAAATCTATTTATGGATTAAAGCAGGCCTCGAGAAGTTAGAACATCCATTTTGATGTTACAGTCAAAGAATTTGGTTTTATCAAAAATATGAATGAATCTTGTGTGTATAAAAAGATAAGTGGGAGTGCCATTATCTTTTTAGTATTGTATGTAGATGACATACTTCTCATTGAGAATGATATCCTAATGTCACAATCGATCAAGATATGGCTATCAAGTAAGTTTTTCATGAAGGACTTGGAAGAAACATCCTATATACTTGATGTTGGATATAAAATACCCTCCAGTCGAAGTTCGTGATGGGAGTGACCCTCCGGGGATCCAACAGACTTTCGACCTCCGGCAACATCTGTTCAAACCTCTCGGGTGGCCGAGCCTCCACCACACTCCCAAGTTTTGCCGACGGGCAGGACCCCACCAGCATCGACCGGATTCTTTGCGACGTCCGGACTCCTACGGGAGCCAGACCTCGCCCCGATTCCAATTGCAGGCAGACTTTATCTGGACTCCTATGGGAGTCGGACCTCGCCCATGACTTCACCTGCAGACTCCGTCCGGGCTCCTACGGGAGTCGGACTCCGCCCACGACTCCAACTGCAGGTAAACTTCGTCCGGACTCCCACGGGAGCCGGACTTCGTCCCTGACTCTGATTGCAGGTAAACTTCGTCCGGACTCCTACGGAAGCCGGACCTCGCCCCCGATTCCAATTGCAGGCAGATTTTGTCCGGACTCCTACGGGAGCCGGACCTCTCCCACGACTTCACCTGCAAACTTCGCCCGGGCTCCTACGGGAGCTGGACTCCGCCCACGACTCCAGCTGCACGTAAACTTCATCCGGACTCCTACGGGAGCCGGACCTCACCCATGACTTCGCCTGCAGACTCCGCCCAGGCTCCTATGGGAGCCGGACTCTGCCCACAACTCCAGCTGCAGGCAGACTTTGTCCAGACTCCTACGGGAGCCGGACCTCGCCCATGACTTCACCTGCAGACTCTGCCCGGGCTCCTACGGGAGTCGGACTCCGCCCGGGCTCCTACCGGAGCCGGACTCCGCCCACGACTCCAGCTGCAGGTAAACTTCATCCGGACTCCTATGGGAGTCAGACTTCATCCCTGACTCTGATTGCAGGTAAACTTCATCCGGACTCCTACGGGAGCCGGACCTCGCCCCCAATTCCAATTGCAGGCAGACTTTGTCCGGACTCCTACGGGAGCCAGACCTCGCCCACGACTTCACCTGCAGACTCCGCCCGGGCTCCTACGGGAGCCGAACTCCGCCCACGACTCCAGCTACAGGTAAACTTCGTCCGGACTCCTACGGGAGCCGGACTTCGTCCCTGACTCTGATTGCAGGTAAACTTCGTCCAGACTCCTACGGGAGCCGGACCTCGCCCCCGATTCCAATTGCAGGCAGACTTTGTCCAGACTCCTACGGGAGCCGGACCTTGCCCACCACTTCGCCTGCAGACTCCGCCCGGGCTCCTACGGGAGCCGGACTCCGCCCACAACTCCAGCTGCAGGCAGACTTTGTCCGGACTCCTACGGGAGCCGGACCTCGCCCATGACTTCACCTGCAGACTCCGCCCGGGCTCCTACAGGAGCCGGACTCTGCCCATGACTCCAGCTGCAGGTAAACCTCGTCCGGACTCCTACAGGAGCCGGACTTCATCCGGACTCTAATTACAGGTAAACTTCGTCTGGACTCCTACGGGAGTCGGATCTCTCCCCCGACTCCAATTGCAGGCAGACTTTGTCCATACTTCTACGGGAGCCAGACCTCGCCCACGACTTCACCTGCAGACTCTGCCCGAGCTCCTACGGGAGCCGGACTCCGCCCACGACTCCAGCTGCAGGTAAACCTCGTCTGGACTCCTATGGGAGCCGGACTTCGTCCTGACTCTAATTGTAGGTAAACTTCGTTCGGACTCCTATGGGAGCCAAACCTCGCCCACGACTTCACCTGCAGACACCACCCGGGCTCCTACGGGAGCCGGACTCTGCCCACAACTCCAGCTGCAGGCAGACTTTGTCCGGACTCCTACGGGAGCCGGACCTCGCCCACGACTTCACCTGCAGACTCCGCCCGGGCTCCTACGGGAGCCAGACTCTGCCCACGACTCCAGCTGCAGGTAAACCTCGTCCGGACTCCTACCAGAGCCGGACTTCATCCCTGACTCTAATTGCAGGTAGACTTCGCCCGAGCTCCTACGGGAGCCAGACTTCGTCTCCAGCCTCAGCTGCAGGAAGACTCCGTCCGGACTCCTGTGGGAGCCAAACTTCATCCCCGACTTCAATTGAAAGAAGACTCCATTCGGGCTCCTACGAGAGCCGGACTCCAAGCTCCTCTCAGACGGATGGCTAGCCACCTCTCTCCACCAGACACCTCAGCCAAACTCCGACCGATAAACATAGACCGCCTGGCAGGCCGCAGCAACAGCCACGACTTTGCTCCACCTCCTGCGATGGATTCCATACGACTCCATCACTCCCTGGCAGGCCATAATAATGGCCATGATTCTGCTCCACCTCCTGCGATGGATTCCATGCGGCTCCATCACTCCCTGGTAGGCCATAATAATGGCCACGATCCTACTCCACTTCCTGCAACGGATACCGTACGATTCTTCCATTCTCTGGCAAGTTGCGACAACGGACGCCACTCTGCTCCCCATGGCAGACTCCACGTGGCACGCCCCGGTGATAGCCATGGGTCCACTCCACTACTCCCCGCAATAAACTCCTCCTGACTCTGGACGGCTCACTGTCAGACGGTTACAGACATCGCTATCAGTTTGTTGCCCCCTCCGCCTATAAAAGGGGGACCCCAGATACGTTATTCTCTAAGCTTTATTTTCTATCCCAAAACTCTGCTAAAATTTCTGTTCGAACACTCCATTCTTGTTGAGGCAGAGAACTGACTTGAGTGTTGGAGGGTCTTGCCGGAGCAACCCCACCTCCGATTTAGACTTCTTTTGCAGGTCCCGACGGTGACCATGACTCCTCGACTCCAGCTTCTCCGATGCAAGTGGATTTTTGCACCAACAGGATTGACGCTAGAAGGAGGGCTCGTGTCTTCGCAGTACCCTTGTTCTTAAAGGAGTGCTCAACGGGATTGCCCCAGGTATCTTTTCCGACGCCCTCTCCTCCTTCCTCCACTTGGTCTTTGTCCGATGCCTCCCCGCAAGGCATCCACACGACGATCCACGGCCTCCACGATCAGATCTCAGGCTCCGGCCTCACCTCCAGTTTCCCAGCTTCCTCCTCCTCCTCCAGTAATGGTGGTCGGTGTGGAGCAATTTGATCTGCTGGCACAGCAGGTCAGGGGCCTCACTGAAGCTATGCAGGCCATGCAGCAGCAGCAGCAGCCACTGGCATCAGTGTGCCTGAAAAGAGTGTCACCGGAACACCAGAATCCGGTGGTGGGGTGGGCCACTTGGCCAGCCGCCCCGTCTTTCCTGGGAAGACGAACCCGAGGGTGGAGAGCCCTCAATCGGATCACGACTCCACCCCTGGAAGATCCCTGCCCCCATTCTGCCAGAGGACCCTCGAGACCCGAAGTTGAGAGGATTTCCTAGATCGAAGACTCCAGGAGATGAACTGACGGATCGAAGAACTCTGCCACGCTCCCCCCGCTTATGGTGAGGATATTTGCACTGACCCTCCCTTTTCTCAAATGATCATGCAGGAATCGATCCCGCCAAACTTCAAACTCCCCCAGTTCGAAAGCTACGACGGGACTTCAGACCCGATTGATCATCTGGAGGCCTTTCGGATGATGATGCTGCTTCATGGCGCACCCGACACCATTCTATGCCAAGCCTTCCCATCCACCTTGAAGGAAGCGGCGAGAAACTGGTACTCGGCGCTGAAGTCGGGTACCATCTTTTCCTTCGATCAGATGAGCCACCAATTTGTGGCCCATTTTGTCAGAGCCGGCACCTCCGGAAGGGTTCGGAGTCCCTCATTAATATCAAGCAGAGGGAGGGAGAGTCCATTCGGGCCTACATCAACCATTTCAATGTCGCAGCACTGGAGGTCCAAAATTTGGACCAATCGGTAGCAATGGCCGCTCTGAAGGGCGGCCTTCAGAAGAATGATCTTTTGTTCTCCTTGGAGAAGAAGTACCCCAGAGATTTTGCTGATTTATTGGCTCGGCTGAAGGGTACGCCCGAGCGGAGGAAACCTTCAAAATGAAGGATGAGGAGACTGTGAGAGAGCGACAGGCGGGAGACTCGAGTAAGCCCGCAGTCGAAAAAGGGCCAGAGAAGCTCGGCCACGTTCTCGATCCCCTCTTGGGCACAAGCATGTCCATACTCCTCCCTGGGTACGTAGGCAGAGAAGTCCGGATCGCGAGGTTCGACGGGGTTCTCCACCGAGAAGATTCTGCAACTACGCCCCCCTCAATGCCTCGAAGACCCAGGTACTGATAGAGGTCAGGGAGCAGCTCCCTAGGCCAGAGAGGATGCGCACACACCTCGGGAAGCACAACCTCAACAAGTTCTGTCTCTACCATCACGACCACAGCCACGACATAGAGGAATGCATCCAGCTCTGAGACGAGATCGAGGAGCTCATCCGATGAGGTCGACTCGATAGGTTCAATCGACGTCGGTCTAAGGGTAGAGAAGATCGGCCAAGGGCCCTGCCGTAACCTGAACTGCCAAGGAGGAAGGAGCAGCCTGGAGATCGGCCTCCAATCGGGACCATCGACTCCATCACCGGAGGGCCTCAAGGAGGAGCAGACCTTCCACGATCATGGAACTCGAGAAACCTGTAAATTTACTACTCACAACTTTGCTTTGAATCTAAATTCCTTTCGACTTTGCATGTCTTTCCCTTTTGGCATGGATTTGTTACAATTGGGGATGACCCCTTCAAATAATTAAAACAAGGTCATGTTAGGAACAGGAGGGGAATCTCGTCCTAATATGAGCCAAATGAAAATCCGATTATTTTAAGATCGGATCAGGGGAAAGGCCTATATAACGGCCCTTGGATGCCTCCTGAGCCATGTTAGGGACAGGAGGAGAACCTCACCCTAACATGAGCAAAGTCAAAGGCCCGGTTCTTTTAGACCGGATGGGGGGGAGGCCCTGCAACGCCCTTATGCGCCCCCACAGCCATGTTAGAGACAGGAGGAGAACCTTGCCCTACCGTGAGCAAAGTCAAAGGCCCGTTCTTTTAGACCGGATGGGGGGAGAGGCCCTACAACGCTCTTATGCGCCCCCACGACCACGTCAAGGATAGGAGGAGGACCTCGCCCTAATGTGAGCAAAGTTGAAGGCCCGGTTCCTCTTAGACCGGATGGGGGGAGAGGCCAAACAGCGCCCACATGTGCCCCCACAGTCTTGTTAGGGACAGGAGGAGAACCTCGCCCTAACATGAGCAAAGTCGAAGGCCCGATTCTTTTAGACCGAATGGGGGAGAGGCCCTTGCAACGACCCTTATGTGCCCCCACAGCCCCACTGGGAACAGAAGGAGAACCTCATCCTAACCTGAACTGAGATCGACTACGTCAAGGACAAAGGGAGAACCTCATCCTAATGATGACAGGACCCGACTGCCCAACGAAATTGGATAAGGGGAAAAATCCCCTCAATGGCACCTCTACACTTCTACGCGATCTCTTAAAAAGCAAGGGGAGGACCCTCACTCGAAAAGAGGAGAAAAATTGAAAAGGAAAGCGATGAATTACGTCGGCAACAGACGAGAAACAAACCACACCAAAGACCTAAGGAACCTTGTCTCAACAAAGATGGGAAGTTCCTACCAAACATCCCCGACCTCTAAGAAGGCTCTCGACACAGGTCAAGAAAACAACGACACCTTCGAGGTAACGCGGAGTTCGGACCACCAAGCTCGAGCCTACGGCTACGGACTACAAGAAAAGCAAATCAGTGTGGCGACGATTGGGCACCTCCAAACGACATCGACGTTGGACAAGTCTTAAAGACAAAAGAAATTCGGCGGACGACAACTAAATACAACATGCGGACGAGGTAACACAAAATTTTCTTTTCATTTCATTCACAAAATATACACTACAAAGCCCGACAGGCCAAAGAAAGAAAAGCAAAATGACAAGAACAAGATGGAATAACAGAAGAAAAAATACATGCATGTGAAGATGGAAAGACAGAAAGAGCCCTAAGGGGGCCCGGCTTCCTCCGACCTCGGACTTTCAGCTTCGACCCTCGCCAGGGAATCCCTTAAACATCCGATTTCTGCTTCCAATTCTCTCTCTCATTAATACCTCCATGTATCTTCGATAATATCGCTGGCTCTCACTCTCTGCCTCTCGACGCCTTTTTCTCAGGACTTCGGATTCTGCCTCTGCATCCTTGACGGCCTGCTGCTCGCATGCCAGTTGGATCTTCAATTACTGCAGCTCAGCCGTCCTCTCTCCAAGGCCGACAGAAAGCCCTTCTGCAGTTCTTCTTAGAAATTGGAGTTCATTGAAATCCCGAGAGGAGGCGAGCTGAGCCCTATCAGCCAGCTGCCCTTGAAGACGGGCGACTTCGTCGGTCGCCACCCTGAGTCTCCCTTTATATTCATCCACCTGCCTGCGCCAGCCAGCCCGATGCACGTCGTAGCTCACCTCGGCATCCTGAAGCTGCCGCTGAAGGTCAGAGACCTTCTTCGACCAGTCTCGATCACCGTTGGCCCGAGCCAAGAGCCGGGACGAACTTCCCTCCAGCTGGCCAATCCTCTCCTACACAGCTGACAGTTCCACCCTGAGAGAACTGATCTTGGCAGCTTGAGTCCAAATTCGATCGCTGGCGTACTTCTTGTGTTCCTCAAGCTCCTTTGCGAAGTTCGACTTCCTCCAGCTGTACTCCATGATCCCTTTCACATGGAGATTTCGAAAGCGAGTGGCCTCTGCGGTGGCTTCAGAGTGACCCTCCCTCAACCTGCGGAGCTCGCCTTCCATCTTCTTCGACCTCTTTGTCAAATGAAGAACCTCCTTCTTCAGCCGCTGAATCATGGACTTCAGCGGAATTCTCTAGGGCAGGGGAAGTGCTTCGGCAGGACACTGCCATCGGGAGACCAAAGCGTCAAGGTGCGTCTCATTGCAGAAAGAAAAACAAAAAGGAGAAAGGAAGAAGGAAGAAGCCATCCACGATGAGAAATTCAACTTTGTTGATAGAATGTTTCTTAAAGACAAAAGGAAAAAAAAATTGCAGTAAAGGAAAAATATAAGGTCGGAGGTCTCAGACCTCGACGGTAGGAGTTGGGGAGCTTGGTGTCCCTGGAAGGGGGGCTGCGGCAACAGCAGCGGCAGGAGAGGGGCCAGCCTCATCTTCAGACTTCTTGCCCAAGAAGCTGAGATCGAGCTCGAGAAATTTCCTGGTCACCTTCTCCTGGCAGAGCTCGAACCCTTTGATGAATGCTTCTTGGCCGAATCGGACGTTGAGGTCCCTCATCTCCGCGGAGGCCTTGAACTCCTCCACCACAAGAACCCTGGCCTCCGAGACCAGGACCAGAATCTGCTTCGCCAAATTGGCGACCTCGGCCTCTGCCTTTCTCACCATCTCCTCTGAGGTCTGCTTCTCTTCCTCTCGGGCCTGCTTTTCTTTCTCCAGGGCCTCTTGGAGGGCAACTACTTCAGCGGCCTTTTCTTTGAGGCGGGCGACTTTGGCCCGATGATGCTCCTCCACCTGGATGGCATCCCTCCTCGCCCGGTTCGTCGCCTCAATGTTGGCAAGGAGCTGGTGCCCAATCTGCAAGGGCGGCTAGGGGATCAGAAAAGGGTCGGAAAGCCAATTAAATGAAGACTTGTTTACCTCGAGAAAGGACCCTAGGGAGTCTCAAACCCGCTACTCAGGATCGGTGCGGTCAATCCTCTCGATGACTTCAGACAGAATGCAGCCGTCGATCAACCGCTTGATCAAGTCCTTGTCATTGAAGGGGTTCTCCGGCTCTTCTTCGGAACCAAGGGACTCTTCAATGATGGCTCGGTGGCTACTTGCCTTGCGGGCCACCGACTTCCTTCTCCTCCCCCTCTCGACTCCGGGCACCTCTGTGGAACGGACCCCCAAAATGGGAGCCCCGATCGGCGGACTCCTTGAAGAGGCCCGGGGGGCCGGTGGCTCGGAGTCCGAAGGAACGTCGACCGTTGGAGCAGCCTGGATGGGTGCGTTCGAGCTCATCTTTTCCACTCTGACCTTCTTTGCTGATCCGAAAGCCGCGGCACCTTTTCTTTTATGGGCCTTGAGGCCCCTGACGAGCATCCGTGCCACTTCGGCATCCATTCCTGAAAAAAAAAATTAAAAATCAGTAATAAGGTAAAGAAAGAAGAAGTGACACGTAAAAAAAAAAAAAAAAGAAAAGAAAAGAGAGAGAAGAAAAGAAGAGAGAAAGAAGAAGGATGGAAGAAAAGAAGAGGAAAGAAAAGATAGAATACTCGCAGGATCCTGGGGGCTCAGGCCGATGTTGAACAAAAATTGCTCCCTCAGAAGGTTGGGAAGGGAAGGAGCGGAATAGTCAAGAAGCTTTCGGGCGGCCTGAAGGTCGTCCTCCCCCAGACTAGGAGCCCGACGGACAGAGTCCCTCAGAAAGCCCCAAGGGGGCAGGCCCAGCCTCAAAGTTGGGTAGTGGACGAAGAGATATTTTTTCTTCCAGTTGTGGATTGAAGAGGGAGCGCCTTTCAGCAACCCCTTCTTGCCAAACTGGAGGAAGAAATACCACCAGTCCTTCATCGAAGGGTGACGCTTGAAGGTATAAAAATGCCTAAACAAAGAGAGGGATGGCTGAACCTCGACTACGTGGCAAAGGAAGAGGAACCCTATCAAAAACCTAAAAGAATTCGGAGCAACTGAAGCTAAAGAGATATCTAAGAAGCGGAAAAGGGCGACGAAAAAGGGCGGAAGCGAAAGTCGGAGTTCGGCAAGGAACGCCTCCTGATACAGGCAGAAATGACCAGGTGGGGGGGTGCTAGCCTGGTCGGAGGGGTCAGGAAGCTCCAGGTCGTACTCCGAAGGAACTTCATATTGAACCCTTATCAGTAGGAGTTCATCCAGAGTCAGGGAGTAGGGAATGGCACCCGACGCAAAAATCGGGCGAAGCCCGATCCCAGAAGTGGGTTCGTCTACAGAGTGGGGCTCCTAGGGGGCTGAGACGGAAGAACTCCCGGAACCGCTAGAAGCGGAGGTGCCGGAAGACATTTCGAATGACTTCAAATGAAGACCCTAAAGATCCTGGAGAAATCAGACGGGACAAAGGACGAGAGGTCACGGGAGACCAAATTAGAGGAATGCGACAGAAGAAAATGGAGGAGAAAAGGCCCCTAAATGGCAAGAAGAAAAATGAAGGTTCTGGGACTAACCTAGACTGCCCTGAAGGATGCAGAGGGGCGAGGACAGGGACGACTCGAAAGACGCCTAGGGCCAAAGAAGACGCCAAGGAGGGTCAGGGCTCTCGAAGGAAAGGCGGATACCAATACAACTTTCAGGCGGAAAGGCGGGTTTAAATAGACCCTAGGATCCGGCGCCATAATGATCGCGAATCTCCCAGGCCGACCTGTGCTCGACATGTGTCCCACTCGCCTCGACAGGCGGCTAAAAGCGGCTGACAGCTGATGGAGCTATTACTGCACCATACCTGGGCCAACATACCAGTGGGAATTCTGAAGGGTCCCTTCGAATCGCCCCGATTCGAAAAGACTCCAGCACGCGCGCATTTAATGCCAAAATATCTGGGGGCGATCATGCACAGGATTCAAGGGGATAACTTCGACTGCAAAAATTTCTTTGTACTTCCTTCATTCGAAATTCGAACTTGAAAGTAGGGGGACTGGTGTTGAGTATAAAATACCCCCCAGTCGAAGTTCGTGATGGGAGTGACCCTCCGGGGATCCAACCGACTTTCGACCTCCGACAACATCTCTTCAAACCTCCTGGGCGGCCGAGCCTCCGCCACACTCTCAAGTTTTGCCGACGGGCAGGACCCCGCCAGCGTCGACCGGATTCTTCACGACGTCCGGACTCCTACGGGAGCCGGACCTCACCCCCGATTCCAATTGCAGGCAGACTTTGTTCGGACTCCTACGGGAGCCGGACCTCGCCCACGACTTCACCTGCAGACTCCGCCCGAGCTCCTACGGGAGCCGGACTCCGCCCACGACTCCAACTGTAGGTAAACTTCGTCCGGACTCTTACGAGAGCCGAACTTCATCCCTGACTCTGATTGCAGGTAAACTTCATCCAGACTCCTACGGGAGCCGGACCTCGCCCCCGATTCCAATTGCAGGCAGACTTTGTCCGGACTCCTACGGGAGCCAGACCTCGCCCACGACTTCACTTGCAGACTCCGCCCGGGCTCCTACGGGAGCCGGACTCCGCCCACGACTCTAGCTGCAGGTAAACTTCGTCCAGACTCCTATGGGAGCCAGACTTCATCCCTGACTCTGATTGCAGGTAAACTTCGTCCGGACTCCTACGGGAGCCGAACCTCACCCCCGATTCCAATTGCAGGCAGACTTTGTTCAGACTCCTACGAGAGCCGGACCTCACCCACGACTTCGCCTGCAGACTCCGCCCGGGAACCTACGGGAGCCGGACTCCGCCTACAACTCCAGCTGCAGGCAGACTTTGTCCGGACTCCTACGGGAGCCGGACCTTGCCCACGACTTCACTTGCAGACTCCGCCTGGGCTCCTACGGGAGCCGGACTCCGCCCAAGACTCCAGCTGCAGGTAAACCTCGTCCGGACTCCTACGGGAGTCAGACTTTGTCCTGACTCTAATTGCAGGTAAACTTCATCTGGACTCCTACAGGAGCCGGACCTCACCCACGACTTCACCTGCAGACTCCGCCCGGGCTCCTACGGGAGCCGGACTCTGCCCATAACTCCAGTTGCAGGCAGACTTTGTCCGGACTCCTACGGGAGCCGGACCTCGCCCACGACTTCACCTGCAAACTCCGCCCGGGCTCCTACGGGAGCTGGACTCTGCCCACGACTCCAGCTGCAGGTAAACTTCGTCCGGACTCCTACGGGAGCTGGACTTCGTCCCTGACTCTGATTGCAGGTAAACTTCGTTCGAACTCCTACGGGAGCCAGACCTCGCCTTCGATTTCAATTGCAGGCAGACTTTGTCTGGATTCCTACGGGAGCCGGACCTCACCCACGACTTCACCTGCAGACTCCGCCCGGGCTCCTACGGGAGCCAGACTCTGCCCACAACTCCAGCTACAGGCAGACTTTGTCGGGACTCCTACGAAAGTCAGACCTCGCCCACGACTTCACCTGCAGACTCCGCCCGGGCTCTTACGGGAGCCGGACTCTGCCCACGACTCCAGCTGCAGGTAAACTTCATCCAGACTCCTACGGGAGCCGGACTTCATCCCTGACTCTGCTTGCAGGTAAACTTCATCCGGATTCCTACGGGAGCTGGACCTCGCCCCCGATTCCAATTGCAGGCAGACTTTGTCCGGACTCCTACGGGAGCCGGACCTCTCCCACGACTTCACCTGCAGACTCCGCCAGGGCTCCTACGGGAGCCGGACTCCGCCCACGACTCTAGCTGCAGGTAAACTTCGTCCGGACTCCTACGGGAGCCAGACTTCGTCCCTGACTCTGATTGCAGGTAAACTTCGTCCGGACTCCTATGGGAGCCGGACCTCGCCCCCGATTCCAATTGCAGGCAGACTTTGTCTGGACTCCTACGGGAGCCGGATCTCACCCACAACTTCACCTGTAGACTCCGCCCGGGCTCCTACAGGAGCCGGACTCCGCCCACAACTCTAGCTGTAGGCAGACTTTGTTCGGACTCCTACGGGAGCCGGACCTCCCCTACGACTTCACCTGCAAACTCCGCCTGAGCTCCTACGGGAGCCGGACTCCGCCCACGACTCCAACTGCAGGTAAACCTCATCCGGACTCCTACAAGAGCCAGACTTCATCCTGACTCTAATTGCAGGTAAACTTCATCCGAACTCCTACGGGAGCCAGACCTCGCCCCCGACTCTAGTTGCGGGCAGACTTTGTCCGGACTCCTACCGGAGCCGGACCTCGCCCACGACTTCACCTGCAGACTCCGCCCGGGCTCCTACGGGAGCCGGACTCCACCCACGACTCCAGCTGCAGGTAAACCTCATCTGGACTCCTACGGGAGCCGGACTTCGTCCTGACTCTAATTGCAGGTAAACTTCATTTGGACTCCTACGAGAGACGGACCTCGCCTACGACTTCACCTGCAGACTCCGCCCGGGCTCCTATGGGAGTCAGACTCCGCCCACAACTCCAGTTGTAGGCAGACTTTGTCCGGACTCCTACGGGAGTCGGACCTTACCCACGACTTCACCTGCAGACTCCGCCCGGGCTCCTACGGGAGCCGGACTCTGCCCACGACTCCAGCTGCAGATAAACCTCGTCTGGACTCCTACGGGAGCCGGACTTCGTCCCTGACTCTAATTGCAGGTAGACTTCGCCCGAGCTCCTACGGGAGCCAGACTTCATCTCCAACCTCAGCTGCAGGAAGACTCCATCCGGACTCTTGTGGGAGCTAGATTTCTCCCCGACTTCAATTGAAAGAAGACTCCATCCGGGTTCCTGCGAGATCCGGACTCCAAGCTCCTCTCAGACGGGTGGCTAGCCACCTCTCTCCACCAGACACCTCAGCCGAACTCCGATCGATAGACCTGGACCCCCTGGCAGGCCGCAGCAACAGCCACGACTCTGCTCCACCTCCTGCGATGGATTCACGCGGCTCCATCACTCCCTGACAGGCCATAATAATGGCCACGATTCTGCTCCACCTCTTGCGATGGATTCCACGCAGCTCCATCACTCCCTGGCAGACCATAATAATGGCTACGATCCTGCTCCACTTCCTGCAACGGATACCGCGCGATTCTTCCATTCTCTGGCAAGTCGCGATAATGGATGCCGCTCCGCTTCCCATGGCAGACTCCACGTGGCACACCCTGGTGATAGCCACGGGTCCACTCCATTACTCCCCGCAACAAACTCCTCCTGACTCTGGGCAGCCCACTGTCAGACGGTTACAGACATCGCTATCAGTTTGTTGCCCCCTCCACCTATAAAAGGGAGACCCCAGATACGTTATTCTCTAAGCTTTATTTTCTATCCCAAAACTCTGCTAAAATTTTTGTTCGAGCAATCCATTCTTGTTGAGACAGAGAACTGACTTGAGCATCGGAGGGTCTTGTCGGAGCAACCCCACCTACGATTTAGACTTCTTTTGCAGGTCCCGATGGCGACCGCGACTCCCTCAACTCCAGCTTCTCCGACGCAAGCGGATTTTTATACCAACATTTGATATTAAGATCTATAGGAATAGATCTAAAAGGATGTTAGATTTATCCCAATTTAGGTACATAGACCTTGTGCTGAAGAGATTTAGTATGGATAGGAGTAAAAGAGGTTACTTACCCATGAATTAAGGTATACATCTCTCTAAGAAGATATCTCCTAAGATAACTGAAGAAAAAAATAGAATGTTCTATTCCCTATGCTTTGGTAATAGGATCTATTATGTATGCTATGTTATGTACTAGACCTGATGTTGCTTATACCTTAGGTATAGCTAGTTGATTTCAGACTGATCCAGGAGAGGATCATTGAAAAGTAGTAAAAAATATTCTCAAGTACTTGAGAAGGACTAAAGATATTTTTTTACTATATGATGGATCTGATCTAAAACTAGAAGGATATTCTAACACTAATTTTCAATTAGACCCAAATGATAGTAAATTTATTTCGAGATGTCTTTACCCTAAATGGTGGAGCAGTAAGTTAAAAAAATTCTAAACAGTAGATTGTAGCTGACTCAACTGCTGAGGTAGAATACATAGCTGCAAGTAAAGCCGCCAAGAAAGCTATCTGAATGAAAAAGTTCATCATTGAATTGGGTATCGTTCCTTAGATTAAGAGTCCAGCACCATTTTACTGTGATAATACGAGAGTGGTGGCTCAAGCAAAGGAACTTAGGTCTTATCATAAATCCAAGCACATTCTAAGATGCTTTCACCTTATTCGTGAGAGTATCGAGAGACAAGATGTAGTCATTGAATGAGTAGATACAAAGAACAATATAGCAGACCCATTCACTAAAGCTTTACCATAGCAGCAGTTCGATCGCCACCTCGATTGTATGGGATTAAAATATAAAGATGATTAGCTTTAGTGTAAGTGAGAGATTGAAAGAATGATGTCCTATAAGCCAATCAAAATTTATATTTTGATGGATTATTTTTTAATCTTTTTGACTCATATAATAATATTTCATAAATAAATAAAAGATATTTATATTTCATTATATGTTGCATCTTATGTTTGTGAAGATTATAATCAACTTCATAGATTAGGACAATGATTTTAGGGCTATGATGAGATCATGTCTGTAATACTTAAAATCTTAAAATTCTGATTTAGAATATTTTCAGTCATTGGAACATTAAGTCGGAGATCAATATTTCTGAAAAGATTGGCATATCCTATGTATACTTGATGGAGAGGGTGATTGATCTCACAGTCACTTGTGTGAGATATTAATACAAGGATGTGGATGGTCATTAGAGAATGAGTTCACTAAATAATCCAACTTGAGAATATCTTATGGAGTCTTACTTACTTGTCAAAAGATGTTTCTCTTAGTGGGAGTTGTGCAAGTAATCCTCTGACCTGAGACTACTATAAAATCTTATATACATAAATCCATGTTTTAGTGCATACTTATTCATGACTGAGTCATGTATGGGATGTTTTGGATATGGTGGATTGTGTACAGAGATTGTGAGTAGGTCAACATAAAATTGATTACTCCTGATAAGAAGAGATCACATCCCACTTGCTCTAATCATATGATGCTTTAGGGAGACTTTGATCAAAGTAGAATGAAAATTAGAAATAATTTTTAATATTTTATTAATTAAATTATTATTAGATTGAGAGAGATATGAATATAAAATTGAATTTGACAAGATTTTATGTCCATAGTCATATTCGGGATGCAGTATGATCGTAGGATTCAATTACACGATAACTTGCTACTGAAGGATATTTTTGGTATTCTCATTAAAATTTTATAACTTTTGGATAGACATGATACGTTGCTAGATATCAATCTTATCTTATAGATTTGATCGAATTAAAAAAATTAATTCGATCGTCAATTAGAAGGGATTCTAATTATTAAAATTAGACTAGCTCAATTGGACCTAAATCGGTTAGATTGGATTCTAATCAAATCAGATCAGTTTACACCCGAACCTACTGTTGGTTAGATATAGAACCCAATGGATCATGCAAAATAAAATTGATCAAGGGTCTAATTGGATTAGATTATATTTGTAGGATGAACATGCTAGCACATGTTGTAAATCCTAGCTCCCATATTTGAATTGGATTCAAAATTGGTTCCTGATTGGGCTAATTAAATCTGATTAAACTCAAGCTTGATTTGGGTTTGATTTAGGTTGACCCTTGACTGGTTGAGCTAAGAGGTTGGCACCATCTATTTGGCATCCCACACACTAGAGATTCTCTCTCTAGCATGTGAAGATTTTTTGTGTGCATAAAGATGGTTGGCACCCCTTAGGATGGGGTGCCTCTTCCTTGTTCTTATCCATCTAGATTCCATGATAAAAAATTATGGATGTGGACTTCAGATAACCAAGAGGCATAGAAGAGTTCTTCTACCTCTTAATCACCTTTTTTGATTATCAAAGAAAATTGGATAAGTAAGAAAACTTCCCAGCCGACCCTTCATTCATGGCGCCACTTGGACTTAGAGTCCAAGTGGTTACGGACTCTCAATTTTCTTGTGCACCTAATCTTTTCTCCATGCCTATCTGAAGGGGGCGCCACATATTTGGGCCATTGGATGGCTATAAGATCAGACTCTATCTGTTGGATAGAGTGGGTGCACCTCGAAACCTCACGATACTTCAAAAAGCATCAAAGAATTATTTCTCCGAAGAGTCCTTTTGTGTGAAGCGACTCTTAGATTTAATTACTGATGATTCCATGTGTCATGGAAGGTTTTAGATGGGCGTGAGATAAAAGAAGGGGTGTGAGATTTGTGGGGAGGTGTGAGATGGATGCTTGGATGGGGTGCGAGTGGATCCTAAAGCCATTTGGTCTCCAACTATAAAAGGAGATGTGCGTTGGTGTTTTAATCCAACGAAAATCATTCCTTATCTCTTCTTTCTTATATACCTCTCTCTATTGTCCAATTAGTCTCTTCCTTCCTTTATTAGGACAAGTCCAAAAATAGTAAAGACAATCTGATTTTAAGATAAAAGCTTAGAAAGAGAATTAAGGAAGACAAGAAGATAAGAAAGGTAGAGAAAGGAAGGCTAGGAGGAAGGAAGGAGAGGCTTAGAGTTGTGCTACCCAAGAGAATTCTTTGAAAAAGAATTCAGTGGAGGTACCTAATTAGGGAGCAAGAGTTTTGATCAAGATCCTGTGTGGATCATCATTGGAGGGCAAACACTTGGGAGCTTGGTGGAATTTCTATCAGATTTTGGATTTAGCGATATAGGTATTCTTCTATACTTTCTATTATATTATACAAATATTACATATATGATTGTTAATCATCAAGAAGGTCCTAGATTAGAATTAGATGGTTAAGATTTCATAGTAAAATTTTTAAAATCCATTCTTCCATTGTACTCATCAAACCCTACATGAAGCATAGCTTAATTACTCGATCACTGAAAAAAAAATTTTAGCTATTGTATTTGCACTAAAAAAATTTAGATCCTATTTAGTGAGGTCTCATGTAATCATCTACACAGATCACTTAGCAATTAGGCACCTTAATTCTCTTAAAAAAGGATGCTAAGGCAATTTTAATTAGATGGATCCTGCTATTACAAGAATTTGACCTAAAGATCAGGGATAATAAAGGTACTGAAAAAATAGTGGCTGATCACCTATCTCATTTAACCGATGCACCAACTGAAGAAACACTTGTTAACGAGTCCTTTCCTGATGAACAGCTGATGTCAATAACCTCAAAACCATGGTATGCTGACATAATAAATTTCCTAGCCATTGAACAAATTCTCATGCACTGGACCACTCAGGATAAGAACAAATTTTTCTCCTAGGTGAAGTACTTCATTTGGAATGACCCATATTTATTTAAACAATATCCTGACCAAATCATAAGATGATATCTCCTAGATCATGAAGTTAGGAGTATTTTATCCTTTTGCCATGACTAAGCCTATGATGGTCATTTTGGAGCTAAAAAGACTGTAGCTAAAGTGCTCCAATGTGGATTCTATTGGCCTAATCTATTTAGAGATGCCTATGAATACTGTAAAAGTTATGTTAGGTGCCAACAAATAGGTTGGATCATCGAGAAAGATATGATGCCTATGAATCCAATTTAATTATAGAAATTTTTAATGTGTGGAGAATAGACTTTATGGGATCATTTTTAAAATCTTTTGGGAATGAGTACACCTTGGTAGCCATAGATTGTCTCCAAGTGGGTAGAGGCCATGCTATGCAAGACTAATGATAGTAGGATTGTTGTAAAATTTCTTAAAGAAAACATCCTCTCCATATTTGGTACCCCTAGAGCCATCATCAGTGATTGCGGAACTCATTTTTGCAACTGACCCTTTGCATCACTAACAAAGAAATATAACATTACCTACAAACTGGCCGCACCCTATCACCCAAAGATGAGTGGGCAAGTTGAGTGATCGTTGTCGTAGGCGGTCAAAAATAAACCTAATTCACTACTATGTAGATAGTGTGAGTTTGGATCGTATCCACAGGGATCGTATTAGTTATGATTGAGTTGGTTAGTTTTAGGTTAGAGAGTAGTATGAATGCTAATTAAGAGACTACTTAGATTAATAAAAAATAAATAAATAAATAAAATTAATTAAAGATTGGATGCAAGTATGAAAATGAATTCTCAGGATCTCAACTATTTTCTTGTTAGACAGCTGGTACTTTTCTTAACATGTCTTGAATTGGTATCTAATCAATAAAGATATAACCTATTTTAGAGAGCATGGTCCATACCCTTGATCATGGCCCATCCCTTAAAGTTATAGGATAGTCAAAATTATTTAGTTAAAGTAATAAATTTATAATTGATTCCTGAGCATAGCCTATCTCGTTGAGCACGGATCGTATCCTTAGATCATGATCCATCTCTACATAGTCATAGGCTATTTAAAGACTCATATCATATGCAAAATAAATAAAAGACATAAATAAGAAAAAAAATAAAATTTTTTATTACATAATAAAAAAATAAAAAATAAAAAAATAAAAATACTATCATTATAAGTAGTCCAACGATTTTTTGAGATGATGGAGAACTAGCTGGCCATGGATCTTCTTCTTACTGGCATCCTTGGGATGAGAGAACACCTGGGCAGTAGTTGGAAGAAAGATGGAGGTGGAAGAGAAAAAGAGAGAGAGAGATTGCTTGAGAGAGAGAAAATCCCCACAAGGGGGTGTTGCCTCCTCTCTCCAATCAGATGCCTTGATTCTCCATGGTCTGCTCTTTTTATAGCCAAAAATTGGCTGCAAATCGAGTGCAAGTTGGTCTCTCAATTGTGTTAAAACTCCCTGACCTATGCCCATCATTGGATCGCTATCAAACATTCAAAATCATGCCTCAAAACAGCCCAGATCCAGTCGGCATCGCTCCTAACTGTCGGATCATCTCTAAGATCGATTCTCATTCGTCGGATGGCGCAAATAAAGCTTTAAGAAGTCTTCTCTCAGTTGAAAACCACCGCAGCTGTCCGATCCTTCCCCTGGTTGAAGTGCAGCCATCAGATCGTACATTTTTAGTGGGCCACTACTGCTAGATATAGTGTTGAGCATTTTTTGATCGTCGGATGCTGTGAGTGATCATGCTAGAGCCATTCGATCGTGCAAAAAGAATTTTGCCCTTTGCTGCACCATGCGTAGATCGGGCGAACTATGTCGGTGGACCGCACCTCAGCTTCTGTGGATTGGTCGGTCAATCCATCGTGCACCAAAAGGCAAATTGAGGTGGTTTGGGCTAGTTTAATTTGGGTTTTGGGCCTAATTTGAGTCAATTTTGAGCTCAATTTGAGCTTGCCTTTCGGGATCTATTTTGAGTTCGATTTGTTTCAAATTTTTTTCATTTTAACCTATGAATCAGACTCTTTTCATTGACGATCATTTTTTTATAAAATACAAATAAAAACATCAATTCTTAAAAAATAAAAATAAATTATTTTATAAATTAATATTTTTATTATTATATTTAATATACTTAACACACTTTCCAACTTGAACTTTGCTCACCCTCGAGTAAAGAAAGAATTGAGGGCTAGGCACTATTTAGCTTAAAGTTTTAAATTTTATCAGACAATTTTCAAAAAGGCTATTGATATTTAGTAGAATGAGAGTGAGGTATATCATTAGGATATTAGTACTAATCAATATGAGAGTTAAATCAAGAATAATAATTTTTTTAAATTTTTTTAATTTATTTTCTATCTTTATTTCTAAATCATGTAACTTTCATATGAATAAATGTATTGTTATTTTTGTCCTTCATTTTTTTTTTAATTTTTTTCTTTAATATTGTACTGCTATTGAGTGTCTTAACTTAAGCTTTTTGTTTGATCCATATAGTGAGTTTTCAGTCAATGACTTCTGAATCGAATGGTTTTAGAGCACTAGGTATAAAATATTTTTCAGACTTATTTGCTCGAATCAAATAGACTACAAGTTAGGACTAACCTTACAACAGAGCTTCTTTGTCCTTTATATTTTTTGATACGAAACTCAATGCTTGCTTCGGTAAAGAAGTTCAGTTACTTAGTAAGGAGTACTTAAAAATTATTTTATTTTAAAAATAATTTTTATTTTATGAAGAAACATATAGTTATCCTATACAAGTCCATAGAAGTAAACTCTTTGATGCTAGTAGGAAGAATTAGAAGTACTCACTAAAAAAATATTTATATTCTAGACTTAACTTTTTATTGAATTTTCTTAATACTTGATCCCTCAGTATCTCATAAATTCTTTGATCTGTATATCAATTTATTTTTTAAAAAATATTTAGTTCAACTCAATTCTTAAGCATAATTGGGTGTCTAAACATTGAATACTAAGTTATTTGAGGACTTTAAATTTTTTTTCTATTATTCTCCCTCTCAATTTTATCGATATTATCCTCAATGGAGTAGAGAAATAGAGTGTGATATGTAACAAGAGAGAAAAAGAAAGGAGTTCACCTAAGCTTAATTTGTTCTTGATGCAGCCTGGACCTTGAAGATAACAAATATAGGTTCTCCCCTAACTTGGCTGATAGTTCTTTCTAGAGTAAGGTTCTTAAATAAACTAAATAAAAATAAAAATAAAATATAAGAATTTAAATTTATTTCCAACAAGTGCTAAGTTTAAAATCTTCAGCCAGACTTTTATTAAGACTTCTCTTAAGAAATTGGGTTGCTTCCCAACAAGCACTAAGTTTAACATCTTCAAACACTATGAGGGAGTTTCACTTAGAATCAACTTGGGTACGTCTCTCAAAGTTTCTAAAAGATAAGGCCAATCAGGAGGTCTTGTCATTATGATAGAAAAATATTCGTAGAATGCTCTACAATGATTAGCTCGGATCAAAAAAATGTACTGGGCAAGCATGTAGTACCAAGGACTAACTATATTCTCATAATTTTTTGATGACCAGGAAGGGGATGTGTTTGTTGAATCAATATTAGGGATGGTAGTTTAAAAATTTCTTCAATTATAACCTGATTTACTCCAATCCCTATCTCGAATGTGACATATTTTGATAAAATCTCTTTTCGATCTATAACATGGTATTTTTTTAAATTAATATTAAATCTATCTTCATACATCATTTTAGTACTGTAGAAAGATTTTGAAGATAGTCCTCAAAATTAGTACCAAATATAGAGAATCGATCATAAAATTCTTAAAATCATTATCCCTTATTTTAAAAATATCCCACCCGATAGCTTCTTTATGAGTTTTTAGAATACCTACAAGTTGATCTTTCTGGTTAGGGCTCACTGATGGGGTGTCAGTGGGTGCATCAGAAAGTGTCATTAGTTCTAAAGCAGGTGGTGATTCTAACAAGAGAGTTATTTGGGGGCTAGGTGATGGCTCATATTTTTCGATCCATAATGGGATGGTTTTGGAGTAGGATGTATCTAGTGTTAGAAAGGGAAGGGCAGATTACATGCATGTATTTCAAAATTATTTTGAAATCATAGCAGAATAAAATAGATTAACTATTTTTATCATACATTAAATCAGATCTAAAATCTTTCCTAACATGGATTTAAGACACAAAATTTAAAATTAATTTATGAGATCATATCTCATACCTTATCGCGGGTGGAAGAACTCCGCAATCGATGATCAAAAACTTGATAGGCTCCTGGAGCCGTGCAAACGCCTGACCTCTACAGGTATCCACACGAGATCTGATCTGATCCAAGACTTATCTATATCTTTGGGGTGCTAGCTCCCTTGTAGAGAAGACCTTTTGATGATTGGTTTGATTCTTCTTCATATCTGAAAGACGATCTTCAGTCAAAGAAGTAGTGGAGGTAGAAGAAAGGTAGCAGCAGCGCAGCTTTCTTCCTTGGAGTCCCACATCTTGTACCAATAGAGTTTTTTCTTCAAACTTAGAAAGGAGGATGCCAAAAAATCTCTTTCTCACTCTAGTGGTGAGCCAAATTTTGTTCTGATCTCAAAAGCCCTCTGGAGTTATCCCAAAGGCAGATCCTTTTAAGGTGGCGCTTGATAGAGTCCTGATAGAGTCTTGATAGAGTCAAACTCTATCAAAAATTTAAATTAAATTTTAGATTCAAATCAAAACTTATTTCTATCCAAATAAGGAAATAAGTGGTTGACCAAGAGATAGAAAAGCATGAAAAATCTCATGCAAATCTAAAATTTGTATGAGGAGAGAAGGGGTGTGGACAATAGGTGGCGTGTAGAAGAGTCCTTCACAAAATGGACTCTAGGGTTTTGGATTGAGCCTCAAACCAAAAGTAATTTGGTTTAGACCCAAACACCTGATTGAACCTAATCTAATTAGGTCTCTAATCAGATTAAATCCTAATCCAATTAAGATTTAATTGAACCCAAATTCAGATCAAATCAAAAATTGATTCCATGGCAATTGAGTCATCTCATAACTCAATCAAACCAAACCTAATTCAAGTCAAACTAAATCAAATTCAATTAGACTTGATCTAAAACTTATTTTTCAATCAAATTGAGTCTAATTAGTAATCAAATTACTAATTAATCCTCTTACAACTTTTACATTGGGTTAATTATCAATCGTATTGATAATTATACCCTTAACGAATCATAATCATTGATCAATCATCGGATCAGACCGAAAACTCTTTTGAGTGTGACCCCATAGGTTCTATTCTATTTGATAGTGAGACATATTATGATCTTTATCATAATATCATTGAAACTCTTTTTGATGGATTGGAACAATTCTAACACTGCCCATCGAGAATCATCAATCATCAAGATAATACTCGTGGGTTCCACAATCCACCAGTGAGACCTAACAATATGTAGTGGCAACCTAGTAGAATGAAAGTATAAACCTCTGGGGATAGTTATCATATGATTCAATCTTTCTATCAAAAGTTCTGACTTGATGGAGATCATGGATAACTCGTCAAACCCCATCGTCAGTTATATGCAAGATTGGTTTGACTTGAGTTCTCTTGTGAATCTCGTGGAAACTCCTTTCCAGAATTCACTCTTACTTTGATCAAAGATTTACTAAACTCAGTCTCGTGAATTACATAGAGCTATATCTTTTCTACTAAGATCGATAGATTCCATCTAAGTGCATCCTACTCTTAACAGTGAATCTGAACCCACCATAGCCAACATACACAGCAAGGACCCTAATGGCTAGGGACCAAGTAGATGTGCAGTCAAACTATAGCAGCCTCACTACAAATAGCCAATGCATCGCTGGTCAAAGGATTAGCATACCACTGTAGGATCGAGAATACCACTGACGAATGAGTAGACATCCAAATAGTTTCTCGTAATGGTCATGCTCAATGCAAGTTGTTCTCTAACAATCACCTACATTATCACCTTAGTGTCACCACACTACAGACTCGAGACTCATCTGCCTGTAAAGGAGGTGATCGTGCATCGATCTAACTGGATCGATCACTATTCTCCGTGATGATCTTCTGATCGAGAGCATTTAAAAATTAACCACTAATAGTGTATATTTTAAATTCTTAACACTTTGATAATATGCAAAATTATCTTTATTAATTTTTAGGACAAATCATGGACATATAAATATGACTGAAAATAAGAATACCCTTTATTAATAATAAAAGTTTTATAAGTTCAAATACAAGTCCTAAAAATACAAATATGTCAGCCAACAATTGACTCTTTAGGGCACACATATAACAAACTCCCACTTGACCTAAAGTCAATTGGCCATCAACCTAAGACCCATCCTTTCAAGGTGAGCTTCGGTCTTCTGCTGGTTGAGAGGCTTTGTCAGTGGATCTACCATGTTTTGTGTGGAGTCGACTCTCTACACCTCAACGAACTACTTCTCGAGATATTCATATATAATGTGGAATCGCCATTCAATATGCTTGGACTTCTTGTGAGATCTGGGCTCCTTAGCAAAGGCTATGGTACCGTTGTTGTCACAGTGCAGTGCAATGGTATTTAATGACATCACACCTAGCTCCGCAATGAATTTTTTGAACCATAATTCTTTCTTAGCAGCTCAGAGGCAGCGATATACTCAGCTTCCATGATCGAATCTACAATGATCGGTTGTTTGAAATTTTTCCAGCTAACCGATCCTCCATTACACAGAAAAATATACTCCGATGTTGACCTTTTATCATCGATATCAGACATAAAGTTTGAATTGATGTATCTTTCCACTTTTAGCTTCGAATCTACTTCAAAGATCAAGAACAAATCTTTAGTTCTTCTCAAGTACTTAAGGATGTTCTTTATAGCTATCCAGTGCTCCTCACATGGATTCGATTGATATCTGTTCGTGACACTCACGGCAAGAGGTAGATCAGGTCACGTACACAGCATGACATACATGAGACTTCCTATAGCTGAAGCATAAGATCTTCTTTTCTTCATGTTAGCTTTTTGAAGATGCATAAGAGAGACATCTCTTGGAGTTTTTCATATTGAAATGCTTCAGCACCTCCTCTATGTACATTCGCTGTGAAAGTCTTATCATTCTCTTAGATCCATCCCAATAGACCTTAATACTAAGAATGTAGGAAGCTTCTCCTAGATCTTTCATAAAAAATTCTTTTGACAATTAAACTTTGACCGATGTCAGCATGAAAATATCATTTTCAATCAAGAGGATGTCATCTACGTATAATACGAAGAACGTGATAGTGCTTCCACTGATCTTTTTGTACATACACGGTTCCTCTTCATTTTTGATGAAATCAAATGATTTGATTATATTATTAAAGCGAGTGTTTCAACTCCGAGATGCTTGCTTAAATCCATAAATGAACCTTTGCAGCTTGTAGACTTTATGATCACTATCACTAGATATGAAACCCATAGGCTGCTCCATATAGATATCTTCCTCAAGATATCCATTTAAGAAGGTAGTTTTCATATTTATCTGTCAGATCTCATAATCATAATAGGCTACAATCGCAAGTAAAGTACGAATGGATTTTAGCATAGCCACTAACGAAAAAGTCTCTTGATAGTCAATGCCTTTGCATTGACTATAACTTTTTGCCACCAGTCTTGCCTTATAGGTCTCTACCTTACCATTCGATCCAATTTTTCTTTTGTAGTCCATTTATATCCAATAGGTACAATACCTTCAGGTGAATCTGCTAAGGACATGCTTGGTTGGAATGCATGGATTCAATTTCTGACTTCATTGCTTCCATTTATTTCTCAGAGTTCATATCTAACTCATCATAGGTTTTGAGATCATTCCTAATATCCCTGTTGGGTATAAAATACCCACAGCCAAAATCCTCAGTGGAATCGACTATAGGACAGCTCCGCCCGGACTCCTACGGGAGCCGGGCTCCGTCACCGACAACTCCAACATCTACGAGCAAACTCCGCCCGGACTCCTACGGGAGCCGGGCTCCGCCGCCGACATCGACTATAGGACAGCTCCGCCCGGACTCCTACGGGAGCCGGGCTCCGTCACCGACAACTCCAACAGCTACGAGCAAACTCCGTCTGGACTCCTACGGGAGCCGGGCTCCGTCGCCGACATCGACTACAGGGCAGCTCCGCCCGGACTCCTATGGGAGCCGGGCTCTGTCACTGACAACTCCAAAGCTACGAGCAAACTCCGCCCGGACTCCTACGGGAGCCAGGCTCCACCGCCGACATCGACTACAGGACAGCTCCGCCCGGACTCCTATGGGAGCCGGGCTTCGTCACCGACAACTCCAACAGCTACGAGCAAACTCCGCCCGGACTCCTACGGGAGCCGGGCTCTGCCGCCGACATCGACTACAGGGCAGCTCCGCCCGGACGCCTACGGGAGCCGGGCTCCATCACCGACAACTCCAACAGCTATGAGCAAACTCCGCCCGGACTCCTACGGGAGTCGGGCTCCACCGCCGACATCGACTATAGGGCAGCTCCGCCCGGACTCCTACGGGAGCCGGGCTCCATCACCGACAACTCCAACAGCTACGAGCAAACTCCGCCAGGACTCCTACGGGAGCCGGGCTCTGCCGCCGACATCGACTACAGGACAGCTCCGCCCGGACTCCTACGGGAGCCGGGCTCCATCACCGACAACTCCAACAGCTACGAGCAAACTCCGCCCGGACTCCTACGGGAGCCGGGCTCCACCGCCGACATCGACTACAGGCAGCTCCGCCCGGACTCCTACGGGAGCCGGGCTCCGTCACCGACAACTCCAACAGCTACGAGCAAACTCCGCCCGGACTCCTACGGGAGCCGGGCTCCGCCGCCGACATCGACTACAGGACAGCTCCGTCCGGACTCCTACGGGAGCCGGGCTCCGTCACCGACAACTCCAACAGCTACGAGCAAACTCCGCCCGGACTCCTACGGAAGCCGGGCTCCACTGCCGACATCGATTACAGGACAGCTCCGCCCGGACTCCTACGGAGCCGGGCTCCGTCCTCAGCGTCAACTGCTGGTAAGCCCCATCCGGACTCCTACAGGAGTCGGACTTCATCTTTGACTTTAATTGCAGGAAGACTCCACCCGAACTCCTACGGGAGCCAGGCTTCATCCTCAACTCCAACAGCTGCAAGTAGCCTCCGTCCGGACTCCTACGGGAGCCGGACTCCGCCGACAACGCCAACCGCAAGCGGGCTCCGCCCGGACTCCTACGGGAGCCGGGCTCCGTCCTCAAAATCAACCACTGGTAAGCCTCGTCCGGACTCCTACGGGACCGGACTTCATCTTTGACTTTAATTGCAAGAAGACTCCGTCCGGACTCCTACGGGAGCCAGGCTTCATCCTCAACTCCAACAGCTGCAGTAGCCTCCGTCCGGACTCCTACGGGAGCCGGACTCCGCCGACAACGTCAACTGCAAGCAGACTCGCCCGGACTCCTACGGGAGCCGGGTTTCATCCTCGACCCCAACAGCTATAGACAGACTGTGTCCGGACTCCGTCCGGACCCCCACGGGAGCCGGGCTCCACCCATGACCCCAATCGCAAGGAGGACTCTGCCCTGATCCCTACGGGGGCCGAACTCCAACCGCTGCCGAGCTTCAGCCAGCAGATCTGCACTCCCAGGCCACAATCACGCCACGATCCTGCTCCACTTCCTGCGGCGGACTCCGCACAGCTCCATCACTCCCTGACAGGCCGCAGTAATGGCCACGATCCTGCTCCACTCCCTACGACGGATCCCGCGCCCACGCAGCTCCATTACTGCCTGACAGGCCACGATAAACGGCCACGATCCTGCTCCACCTCCTGCAACGGATACCGCACGATTCTCCCATCCACTGGCAAGTCACGACGACAAACGCCACCCCACTTCACGCGGCAGACTCCACGTGGCATGCACCAGCGATAGCCACGGGTCCGTTCCACTACACTTCGCAGCTAACCCCGCCTGACTCTGGGCAGTCCACTGCCAGACGGTTACAAACGTCGCCATCAATCCGTTGCTTCCTCCGTCTATAAAAGGGGGACCCAGATACGTTATTCTATAAGCTCATTTCTTATCTCAAAACTCTGCTAAATTCTCCGTTTGAGCACTCCATTCTTGTTGAGGCAGAGAACTGACTTGAGCATCGGAGGGTCTTGCCGGAGCAACCCCACCTCCGGTTTAGACTTCCTTTGCAGGTCCCGGCGGCGATCGCGGCTTCCCCGACTCCAGCTTCTCCGGCGCAAGCAGATTTTTGCACCAACAGGATTGGCGCTAGAGGAAGGGCTGAACCCTCGCAGTACCCTTGTTCTTAAAGGAGTGTTCAATGGAGCCGCCTCCGATCGTCTCTCCGACACCCACTCCTAATTTTCCCCCGCGAGATCCACGCTCGATGCCTCCACGCAAGGCGTCCACACGACGGTCCACGGCCTCCACGGCCAGATCTCAGGCTCTGGCCTCCCCTCCTGTTTCCCAGCCTCCTCCTCCTCCTCCGGCGGCGGCAGTCGGCGTGGAGCAATTTGACTTGCTGGCACAGCAGGTCAGAGGCCTCATCGAAGCTGTGCAAGCAATGCAGCAGCAGCAACCGCAGGCGTCGGTGCACCCGGAAAGGGCATCTCCGAAATGTCAGAACCCGGCGGCGGGGCGGGCCACCTGGGCCAGCCACCCCGTCCTTCCCAGGAAAACAAATCTGAGGGTAGAAAGCCCTCAATCGGACCACGACTCCACCCCTGGAAGATCCCTGCCCCCGCTCTGCCAGAGGACCCTCGAGACTCGAAGTCGAGAGGATTTCCTGGACCGGAGGCTCCAGGAGATGAACCGGCGGATTGAAGAACTCCGCCACGTGACCCCCGCTCATGGTGAGGATATTTTACTGACCCTTCCTTCTCTCAAATGATCATGTAGGAACCGATCCCGCCAAACTTCAAGCTTCCCCAGTTCGAAAGCTACGACGGGACTTCGGACCCGGTTGATCATCTGGAGGCCTTCCGGACGATGATGCTGCTTCACAGCGCTCCTGACGCCATCTTATACCGGGCTTTCCCATCTACTTTGAAGGGAGCAGCGAGGAACTGGTACTCGGCTTTGAAGTCGGGTACCATCTTTTCCTTCAATCAAATGAGCCACCAATTTGTGGCCCATTTTGTCAGCAGCCGGTGCCCCCGGAAGGGTTCGGAGTCCCTCATCAACATCAAGCAGAGGGAAGGGGAATCCATACGGGCCTACGTCAACCGCTTTAACATCGTGGCATTGGAGGTCCGGAACTTGGACCAATCAGTTGCCATGGCCGCCCTGAAAGGTGGCCTTCAGAAGAATGATCTTTTGTTCTCCCTGGAGAAGAAGTACCCCAGAGATTTTGCTGATTTACTGGCTCGGGCTGAAGGATACGCCCGAGCGGAAGAAGCCTTCAAAATGAAGGACGAAGAGACAGCAAGGGAGCGGCAAGCGAGAGATTCGAGTAAGCCCGCAGTTGAGAAAAGGCCAAAGGAAGCCCGACCGCGTTCCCGATCCCCTCCTGGACATAAGCGCACCCATACTCCACCCCGGGCACGCAGGCAGAGAAACTCGGACCGCGGGGTTCGACGGGGCTCCCCACCAGGGAGATTTCGCAACTACGCCCCCCTCAACGCCTCGAAGGCCCAGGTATTAATGGAGGTCAGGGAGCAGCTCCCTAGACCGGAGAGGATGCGCACACACCCCGAGAAGCGCAACCCCAACAAGTTCTGCCTCTACCACCGCGACCACGGCCATGACACAGAGGAATGCATCCAGCTCCAGGATGAGATCGAGGAGCTCATTCGGCGAGATCGACTTGACAGATTCATCCACCGCAGGCCTGAGGGTAGAGGAGACCGGCAAGAGCCCTCCCACAGCCTGAACCGCAGAGAAGGGAGGAGCAACCCGGGGACCGGCCTCCCATCGGGACCATCGACTCCATCACCGGAGGGCCTCAAGGAGGAGCGAAAAAACTGTAAATGTATCACTTACGATTTCACCTTGAATCTACTTTTCTCTCTACCTAACGTGCCCTTCCCACCTGGCGTGGATTTATTATGACTGGATATGACCCTCCAAAAACCAAGCCATGTAGGAATAGGAGGAGAACCTCATCCTGACATGAGCAAAGTCAAAGGCCCGATTCTTTTAGACCGGATGGGGGGAGAGGCCTTACAACGTCCTAATGTGCCCCCACAGCCCTATTAGGAACAGGAGGAGAACCTCATCCTGACATGAGCAAAGTCAAAGGCCCGTTCTTTTAGATCGGATGAGGGAAGAGGCCTTACAACGCCTAATGTGCCCCCACAGTCCTGTTAGGGACAGGAGGAGAACCTCACCCTAACTTGAGCAAATCAAGGCCCAGTTCTTTTAGACCGGATGGGGGGAGAGGCCTTACAACGCCCTAATGTGCCCCCACAGCCCTGTTAGGGACAGGAGGAGAACCTCGCCCTAACTTGAGCAAAGTCAAAGGCCCGGTTCTTTTAGACCGGATGGGGGGAGAGGCCTTACAACGCCCTAATGTGCCCCCACAGCCATGTCAGAACAGGAGGAGAACCTCATCCTGACATGAGCAAAGTCGAAGGCCCAGTTCTTTTAGATCGGATGGGGGGAGAGGCCTTACAACGTCCTAATGTGCCCCCACAGCCATGTCAGGAACAGGAGGAGAACCTCGTCTTGACATGAGCAAAGTCGAAGGCCCGATTCTTTTAGATCGGATGGGGGGAGAGGCCTTACAGCACCCTAACGCGCCCCCACAAGCCAGGCTGGTAACGAGAGGAGAACCTCACACCGGCTCGAGCAAAATGGAAGGCCCGGACTCCTACGGGAGCCGGATTCCGTCCACGACGCCAAGGAAGACTTCACCCGGACTCCTACGGGAGCGGGTTCCGCCTACAAGGAAGACTTCGCCCGGACTCCTACGGGGGCCGGGTTTCGCCCGCAAGGAAGACTTCACCCGGACTCCTATGGGAGCCGGGTTCCGCCTACAAGGAAGACTTCGCCCGGACTCCTACGGGAGCCGGGTTTCACTTACAAGGATGACTTCAGCCGGACTCCTACGAGAGTCGGGCTCCATCCATGACTTCTGCAGCAAGGGTTAATGGTGGCGAAACCTGGCCGGCTAACAAGATCAGATGAAAGGAAAAAGCCCCCTCCCAACGATGTCAACATCAGGCAAGTCAGATGGCAAGAAAGGTTCGCAGACAGTGATATTAGTGCAGCACGTGGATGAGATAACGCAAAACGCTCTTTTTATTCCATTTCCGATATACACACTACAAAGCCAGGAAGGCCAAGGAAAGGAGGGCAAAACGACAAAAAGGAAGTAACTACATGATAAGACAGAAAGGCAAAAAGAGCTCTAAGGAGGCCCTGCTCCCTCTGACCTAGGGTTATCTATTCCGTCCCTCAACCAGGACTGCCTCAGATTCTCTATTTCTCCTTCTAGCTCTTCCCTCTTCCGCAGCGCGTCCTGGAGTGCCCGACGAAGTTGCTGGCTCTCAGCCTCCGCTTCTCGATGCCTCTTCCTCAAAACTTCGGACTCCGCCTCCGCGTCTGCGATGGCCCACCGCTCAAGTGCCAGTTGGATCTTCACTTGTTGTAGCTTGGCTGTCTTCTCCCCGAGGGAGACAGAAATCCCTTCAACAGTGCCTCTCAGGGCTTGGAGCTCTTCAGAATCTTGGGCGAAAGTAAGCTGCGCCCTGTTAGCCAGCTGCCTCTGGAGACGAACGACTTCGTCGGCCGTCGTCCAAAATCTCCCTTTATACTCTTTCACCTGCCGGCGCCAGCTGGCCCGCTGCACGTCGTGGCTCATCTCGGCATCTTGAAGCTACTTCTGAAGGTCGGAGACCTTCTGTGATCACTTCTGTTCATCATCGACCTGGGCCAGGAGCCGGGATGAATTTCCTTCCAGCAGGCCAATCTTCCTCTTCACAGCTGACAGTTCCACCTTAAGGGCGCTGATCCTGGCTTCTTGAGCCCAAATACGGTCGCTGGTGCTCTTCTTGCACTCCTCGAGTTCCTTTGCGAAGTTCGCCTTCCTCCGACTGTAATCCATGATCGCCTTCACATGGAGACTCCGAAAGTGGGCGGCCTCAGCGGCGACTTCAGAATGGCCTTCTCTCATTTGCGGAGTTTGCCTTCCGTCTTCTTCAACTTCTTCGTCAGGTGAAGGACCTCCTTTTTCAACCGCTGGATTGTCGATTTCAGCGGGACCCCCAGGGGCAAGGGGAGTGCTTCTGCAGGGCACTGCCATCGGAAGGCAAAAGCATCAGGGAACGACTCATTGCAAGGAGAAAAGCAGAAAGAAGGAGGAGGGGGAAGGAGAAGCCATCCACAACAAGAAATTCGACTTTATTGATTGAATAATTGTGAAGACAAACAGAAAGGAAATATTGCGACAAAATAAGGGCACAAGATCAGAGGACTCAGACCTCAGGGGGGGAGGTGGAGAACTCGGTGCGGGGGGTGCGACCGCGGTGGCGGCGGATGAGGGGCCGACCTCATCTTCAGACTCCTCAAGGAAGCCGAGGTCGAGCTCGGGGAATTTGCTGGCCACCTTCTCTTGGCAGAGCTCGAACCCCTTGGTGAACGCCTCCTGGCCGAACTGGACATTTAGGTCCCTCATCTCCGCGGAGGCCTTGAATTCCTCCACCGCAAGGCCCTGGCCTCCGAGACCAGGACCGGAGTTTGCTCGACCAAATGGGCGACCTCGGCCTCTGCCTTTCTCGTCGACTCCTCCAAGATCTGCCTCTCCTCCTCCCGGGCTTGCTTCTCTCTTTCCAGGGCCTCCTGGAGGGCGGCTACTTCAGCCGTCTTCGCTTGGAGGCGAGCAACCTCGGCTTGGCAGCGTTCCTCCGCCTGGAGGATGTCCCTCCTCATGCGGCTCGCCGCCTCGACGTAGGCGAAGAGCTGGTGCCCAATCTGCAAGGACAGATAGAGAATTACGACAAGGGCTGAGTGACCGTGTAAATAAATATCTGCTTACCTCGAGGAAGGACCCCAAGGAGTCCCAAGCCCGCTGCTCAGGATCGGCACGGTCGATCCTCTCCACGACGTCGGACAGGATGCAGCCGTCGATCAACCGCCTGATCAAGTCCCTATCGTTGAAGGGATTCTCTGATCCCTCCTCGGAGCAGACGGACTCGTCTACAGCAGCTCGGTGGCTACTCGCCCTGCAAGCCACCGATTTCCTCCTCCTCCCCGCGGCAGGCACCTCCATGGAGCGAACCCCCGGAGGGGGCCCCGGTCGGTGGGCTCCTCGAGGAGGCTCGGGGAGCCCTGGCTCGGCATCTAAGGGAATGTCGATGGCCGGGGCTGCCTGGACGGGCGCAGCCAAGCTCGTCTCCTCCGCCCTGGCCCTCTTCGCCGATCCGGAGGCCGCCGCGCCCTTTCTCTTCTGAGCTCTCATGCCCCTGGCGAGCATCCGCGTTGCTTCGGCGTCCATTCTTAAAAAAAAAAAAAAAAGAAAGAGAAAAAGAAGAGAGGGGGAAAAAAAAGAGGTAAAGAGAAGAAGAGGAGAAAGGCAAGAAAAGAAAAGATAAGATGAATACTCGCTGGATCCTGGGGGCTCAGGTCGATGTTGAAAAGGAGCTGCTCCCTCAGAAGATTAGGAAGGGAAGGAGCGGGATAAGTTAGAAGCTTCTGGGCGGCCTGGAGGTCGTCCTCCCCCAGGCTGGGAGCCCGGCGGACAGAATCTCTCAGAGAGCCCCAAGGGGGCAGGCCCAGTTCCAGGGTCGGGCAGTGGATGAAGAGGTATTTTCCCTTCCAATTGTGGATCGAAGAAGGGGCACCTTTCAGCAACCCCTTCTTACCAACTGGGGGGAGAAGTACCACCAGTCCTTCGCCGAAGGATGATGTTTGAAGGTATAAAAATGCCTAAACAAGGAGAGAGACGACTGAACCTCGACTACGTGGCAGAGGGAGAGAAACCCTATCAAAAACCTAAAGGAATGCGGGGCCACGGAAGCGAGGGAGATGTCCAAGAAGCGGAAGAGGGCAGCGACAAAGGAAGGAAGCAGAAGCCGGAGTCCGGCACGGAACGCTTCCTGATACAAACAAAAGCGACTGGGAGGGGGAGTGCTGGCCCGGTCAGAGGGGCCAGGTAGCTCCAGGTCGTACTCCGGAGGAACTCCATACTGAACCCTTATCAGAAGGAGTTCCTCCGAAGTCGAGGAACATGGAATAACGCCCGGTGCGAAAATCGGGCGAAGCCCAGCCCCAGACGCGGGTTCGTCCACAGAGACAGGAACCTGGGGGTTTGAAGAGAAGAACTCTCGGAACTGCTGGGAGCAGAAGAGCCAGAGGACATTTTGAGTAGTTTCGAAGGGGGGATCTAAAGGACCCTAAAAAGATGGATCGAAAGGAGAACGAGAGGCCGAAGACTAACTCGGAGGGATGCACAAAAGTAATGACGAGAAAAGAAGCCCTTAGGCGGTGAGAGGAAGGTTGGCACTAACCTATATTACTCTGAGGGACCTGAGGGACGAGAGACGGGAGGCACCTACGGCTCGAGAAGACGCTCACTGAAGCAGGGCTCTCGAAGAGAAGACAGACACTAGCGAGAACTCAGGAATGGAGTAGGATGCCTAAAGGTGGGAGGACGGGTTTAAATAGACCCTGGGATCCGGCGCCATAATGATCGCGAATCGCCCGGGCCAGTCCGCATCCACACGTGTCCCACTCCCCCTGACAGACGGCTAAAAGCGGCCGACGGTTGGCAAGATCATAATTGCACCGTACCTAGGCCAGTGTACCTATGGGAATTTTGAAGCGTCCCTCATACCGCTCCAATTCGAAAAGACTCCGGCACGCGCACATTTAATGCCAAAATATCTGGAGGCGGCAGTGCGTAGGATTTGAAGGGACGGTTTCGGCTGTGCCCATCTCTCTCTCTGTACTTCCTTCGTTTGAAATTCAAACTCAAAAGTAGGGGGACTGGTGTTGGGTATAAAATACCCACAGCCGAAATCCTCAGTGGAATAGACTACAGGACAGCTCCGCCCGGACTCCTACGGGAGCCGGGCTTTGTCATCGACAACTCCAACAGCTACGAGCAAACTCCGCCCGAACTCCTACGGGAGCCGGGCTCCACCGCCGACATCGACTACAGGACAGCTCCGCCCGGACTCCTACGGGAGCCAGGCTCCGTCACCGACAACTCCAACAGCTACGAGCAAACTCCGCCCGGACTCCTACGGGAGCCGGGCTCCACCGCCGACATCGACTACAGGGCAGCTCCGCCCGGACTCCTACGGGAGCGGGCTCCGTCACCGACAACTCCAATAGCTATGAGCAAACTCCGCCCGGACTCCTACGGGAGCCGGGCTCCACCGCCGACATCGACTACAGGAAGCTCCGCCCGGACTCCTACGGGAGCCAGGCTCCATCACCGACAACTCCAACAGCTACGAGCAAACTCCGCCCGGACTCCTACGGGAGCCGGGCTCCGCCGCCGACATCGACTACAGGGCAGCTCCGCCCGGACTCCTACGGGAGCCGGGCTCCGTCACCGATAACTCCAACAGCTACGAGCAAACTCCGTCCAGACTCCTACGGGAGCTGGGCTCCGCCGCCGACATCGACTACAGGGCAGCTCCGCCCGGACTCCTACGGGAGCCGGGCTCCGTCACCGACAACTCCAACAGCTACGAGCAAACTCCACCCGGACTCCTGCGGGAGCCGGGCTCCACCGCCGACATCGACTACAGGACAGCTCTGCCCGGACTCCTACGGGAGCCGGGCTCCGTCACCGACAACTCCAACAGCTACGAGCAAACTCCGCCCGGACTCCTACGGGAGCCGGGCTCCACCGCCGACATCGACTACAGGGCAGCTCCGCCCGGACTCCTACGAGAGCCGGGCTCCGTCACCGATAACTCCATCAGCTACGAGCAAACTCCGCCCGGACTCCTACGGGAGTCGGGCTCCGCCGCCGACATCGACTACAGGACAGCTCCGCCCGGACTCCTATGGGAGCCGGGCTCCGTCACCGACAACTCCAACAGCTACGAGCAAACTCCGCTCGGACTCCTACGGAAGTCGGGCTCCACCGCCGACATCGATTACAGGACAGCTCCGCCCGAACTCCTACAGGAGCCGGGCTCCGTCCTCAGCGTCAACTGCTGGTAAGCCCCATCCGGACTCCTACGGGAGCCGGACTTCGTCTTTGACTTTAATTGCAGGAAGACTCCGCCCGGACTCCTACGGGAGCCAGGCTTCATCCTCAACTCCAACAGCTGCAAGTAGCCTCCGTCCGGACTCCTACGGGAGCCGGACTCCGCCGACAACGCCAACCGCAAGCGGGCTCCGCCCGGACTCCTACGGGAGCCGGGCTCCGTCCTCAAAATCAACCGCTGGTAAGCCTCGTCCGGACTCCTACGGGAGCCAGACTTCGTCTTTGACTTTAATTGCAGGAAGACTCCGCCCGGACTCCTACGGGAGCCAGGCTTCGTCCTCAACTCCAACAGCTGCAAGTAGCCTCCGTCTGGACTCCTACGGGAGCCGGACTCTGCGATAACGTCAACTGCAAGCGGACTCCGCCCGGACTCCTACGGGAGCTGGGTTTCATCCTCGACCCCAACGGCTACAGACAGACTGTGTCCGGACTCCGTCCGGACCCCCACGGGAGCCGGGCTCCACCCACGACCCTAATCGCAAGGAGGACTCCACCCTGATCCCTATGGGGGCCGAACTCCAACCGCTGCCGAGCTTCAGCCAGCAGATCTGCACTCCCAGGCCACAATCACGGCCACGATCCTGCTCCACTTCCTGCGGCGGACTCGCTCAGCTCCATCACTCCCTGACAGGCTGCAGTAACGACCACGATCCTGCTCCACTCCCTACGATGGATCCCGCGCCCACGCAGCTCCATTACTGCCTGACAGGCCACGATAAACGGCCACGATCCTGCTCCACCTCCTACAACGGATACCGCATGATTCTCTCATCCACTGGCAAGTCACGACGACAAATGCCACCCCACTTCACGTGGCAGACTCCACGTGGCACGCACCAGCGATAGCCACGGGTCCGTTCCACTACACTTCGCAGCTAACCCTGCCTGACTCTAGGCAGTCCACTGCCAGATGGTTACAAACGTCGCCATCAATCCGTTGCTTCCTCCGCCTATAAAAGGGGACCCAGATACGTTATTCTATAAGCTCATTTCTTATCTCAAAACTCTGCTAAATTCTCCGTTCGAGCACTCCATTCTTGTTGAGGCAGAGAACTGACTTGAGCATCGGAGGGTCTTGCCGGAGCAACCCCACCTCCGTTTAGACTTTTTTGCAGGTCCCGGCGGCGACCGCGGCTTCCCCGACTCCAGCTTCTCCGGCGCAAGCAAATTTTTGCACCAACAATCCCTATCTCCCAGAAGGAACACTTCCTCTAGATCCTCTGTAAGTATACCTAGTATCTTTTCGAAGGATGGAAGATCTTATTTGATCTATGAGGTGGAGGAGGTACTAAATTTACTGGTTTATTATTGGATTCAGGTTCTTAGACTCGATGTTCTTCACAGACTTTCTCTTCGAGCTCAATCTTCCTCCCACTACCTCCATCTTGGACAAACTCCTTTTCTAAGAAGATGGCATGATGGCTCACAATTACATTGTGATCCTCTGAAAGATAAAAATAGTATCCCATAGTTTTCTTAGGATATCCTATAAAAAATGAGCCCTAAGTGACCTAACCTCTAACTTATCTATCTGTTATCATTTGACATGAGCCGGACATCCCAAATCTTAAGGTACCCAAGAGATAGTTTCTTACCATGCCATAACTCATATGGTGTGGCGGAACGGATTTAGAGGAAACTTGATTTAAGAGATGAATAGTAGAAAGCAATGTATGTCCCCATAAAAAGATCGAAAGATCTGTGAAGCTTATCATGGATCGGACTATATCTAATAAAGTTCGATTCTTCCTTTCGGATACTCCGTTGAGCTGAGATATCCTTAGAGGTGTCCATTGTGAGACTATATCGTTATCCTTGAGATAGGTCTGAAATTCCTACTAAGGTATTCTCTTCGATCTGATCGAAGAATCTTTATGAGTTTTTTGATTTACTTTTCTACTTCATATCTGAATTCTTTAAACTTTTCAAAGGTATCAGATTTGTGATGCATCAGGTACACGAAACCATACCATGAGAAATCATCGATAAATGTTATGAAGTAGAGATAGCCATCCCTGGCCTATACATCGAATGGACCACACACATCAGTGTGTACCAGGACTAATATCTCAGTAGCTCTTTTCTCATGTCCTACAAAGGGCAGCTTAGCCATCTTTTCTTGAAGACATGACTCACAAATTGGATAAGACTCGAAAGTCAATGACTCGAGAAAGCCATATTTCTTCAATTTGTTAAGTCTGTCCTCTCCAATATGGCCTAGCCTTAGGTGTCAGAGATATTTTTGGCTAATCCTATCTCTAAGTCTCTTAGATCTTACGATATTTATAATTTACTCGTTAATATTAATATTCACATCTTCATATAAATCATAAAGTCTATCAATTAAAAAGGTATGTGCAATAATTTTATTTTCAAAATAAATTACACAAATCTTTATTAAAATAAAAATTATAATTATCCTATGCCAGCACGGATATAGAAACTAGGTTTCTACTGACTCCAGGTACATAATAACAATCTTTTAAAAGCAAACTAATTCCTAATGATAATCGCAAAGGATAAATTTCGATGGCTACAGTAGCAACTCTTGTCCCATTGCTGACCTAAAGAGTAATCTTGCCTTCTCTTAGCCCTCTAACTTCTTCCAAACTTTGCATGGAAGTGCATAAGTGAGCACTAGAACCAAAATCTAGAACCCAAGTAGAAGAAGAAAAAATAGTTAGGTTAGTTTCAATAACGAACAACTCAGACATATCTTCAGAAGGCGTGTCCATCTTTTTATTCTTTAAAGTGGCCAGGTATGCAGGATAGTTTCTTTTCCAGTGACCTTCGACGTTGTCGTGAAAATATTTTTTTTTATTGTTGGTCTTCTTTAGAGCCTGCTTCTTGGGTTTGCTATCGATCTTTTGCTTCTTTGCAGGTTGCTTCTTCTTCTTCCAAGAAGATTTTCTCTTGGAGGAAGCCTGCTCCACAGTTAGAACGGTATTCCTTAAACTTTTCAAGGTACTTTTAGCTGTCACCAACATATTCAGTAATTCAAACAAAGAGCTATCAATCTTATTCATATGGTAGTTCATGATGAACTGTCCATACAAATCAGGGAGGGATTGCAGGATCATATCCAGTTGCAATTCCTTATCCATGTTCATGCCTAGCTTCTGAAGCTCCTCAATGTCCTTGATCATTGTCAAACAATGATCATAGATGAACTGTCCATCATGCATCTTTGCTCTGAAAAGTCTCCATGAGATCTCAAAGTGAGCCGTGCGACTCTGCTCACCATACAACTCTTGTAGGCGAGTCAGTATATCTGTTGCAGTCCTCATGTCTTCATGCTGTCACTGAAGATCATTGGATATGGACGCAAGAATATAGCACTTCACCTTATTGTCTTCATCCATCCACTTCTCAAGTACAGCTCATTGATCAAGAGATGGATGAGCTGGCAACACAGGCACATCTTGGTCGAGGATATGGTTCCACTTCTCAAAATTGAGAATGATTCTTAAATTATGGAGCCAATCCTTGTAATTGGTTTTGATCAACCTATTGGTATCAAAGATTTAGGCTAATGGATTTAAACTCGACATGATTAACTGCAGAGAGAAATAATTTCTAATTAGATATTTTAAACTTATAAATATTTGTTATTAAGATTTTAATAAACAAACAAGGGCTCCCACTATTTCTACAGATCTCCCACACTCCTCGAGTAGAGAAAATGAAAACCTATACATGATCAGTTTCTAATGGGCACAGTAGTTTCACTGATTTATGTGTACCTCATCTAACAGTTATTGATAACACACAAACCAATGAGTAGACAACTCTTTGTCCATTACTTCACTAAGCAAGATGCAGCTGGTCTAGTCTCTAAGTCCTATGGCCTCACCTAACAGTTATTGACATATTTCTTTGTTAAGTCAGACCCATCATACACCAGTGGATGTAAAGCTATCATTGGGACTCTCACCTAATAGTTATTGAGGCCAACTCCATCTCTACCTCGGGGCATCTAATGCTATAAAGTGATTGTACCTACCCAATGCAACCAAATCATTGTGACCAGTCGAGAACGATCAACATCAGATAGGCACCCGCATCTCTACAATGGTGAAAGATCACTGGACTTAATATTAATTGAGAAGATTTAGATTCAGGTCTCATCCTTAATTAGTCATATTAGATATGACTAACCTAGTGGCATGGGTTAGCTCGAATCATTAGCAACCTAAATCAAGACTTATCAACCATATTGATCAGGTAAGTGAGATCGATGGGAGGATATGTCATTAACTCAATCTATGCGAGTAGCTCTCAATTAAAGACCATCGATCGAACTGCCAAACTTATCTTAGACACCAATCGGTCAATAAGCATTGATCAAGTCAGCTAATTAATTCAGGCTCAAACCATGGAGCCAAATTAGGTCTTTTGATTTGATTGACAACATGTGGCTGTTAGTTGATCTGACCAAACTTACAACTATTTGGGTTGGATATGAGAGATTAGACTTAATCCTAACCAACTATTGATTCGATTTGATCAACTGCTCAAACTAGACTTAATTGAGCTACCCAACCCATTAACCCATATTTTATGTAGTAAATTTCAGATCTTAAATTTTAAATTTTAGATCTTTAATTTTATATCTTAATTTTTAATTAAGTATATTATGATCATGGGTTTAGTTTAGATATCGAAACAATTTCAGATCTAAACTACAATAGGTTTACATTTCAAACAAGGTGACATATAGCATTATTTCAGATCTAAATTAAAATCACATATCATATATGAAAAATCAGATCTAAAATTAATTAAGCATGTATCATATGCATGCAAAATTTAGATCTAAAGAAAGATCAAATATGATTGAAAATTATTTTCAAAAACTATTTATCAAAAATCAGATCTAGGTTTTTAGATCAAAGATCTAAAATATCCATGCATCTCATACATGATTCAATAATTTTTAGATCTAAATAAAACTGAAATAAATTATTTAAATCAGAAATTAACTTTCATATTTAAGATTAAAATCAGATTAAATATATCTCTTATGATCGAATGACCATAGAAATCAATCCAATATGAATACTACGCATAAGGAATACAGATCTATACATCTCATACATGATTTAATAATCTTAGATCTGAATAAAACTAAAATAAATTATTTAAATCAAAAACCAACTTTCAGATCTAAGATTAAAATCAGATAAATATGTCTCTTATGAAACCTGGCTCTGATACCACTATTAGAAAGGAAAGGGCAGATTACATGCATGTATCTCAAAACTGTTTTGAAATCACAGCAGAATAAAATAGATTAACTATTTTTATCATGTATTAAATCAGATCTAAAACCTTTTCTAATATGGATATAAGACATATGAAATCTAAAATTAATTTATGAGATCAGATCTCATACCTTATCGTGGGTGGAAGAGCTCCGCAGCGGATGATCAAAAACTTGACAAGCTCCTGGAGCCGCATAAATGTCCGACCTCTATAGGTATCCACACAAGATCCAATCTAATCTAAGACTTGTCTATCTCTCTGAGGTGCTAGTTCCCTTATAGAGAAGATCTTTTGATTATTGGTTTGATTCTTCTTCAGATCTGAAAGACGATCTTCAATCGAAGAAGTAGTGGAGATAGAAGAAAGGCAGCAGCAGCGCAACTTTCTTCCTCAGAGTCCCACGCCTTGTACTAATGGAGTTTTTCCTTCAAACTTGGAAGGAAGGATGCCAAAAAGTCCCTCTCTCACTCTAGTGGTCAGCCAAATTTTGTTCTAATCTCAAAGGCCCTCTGGAGGCATCCCAAATACATATCATTTTAAGGTGGTGCCTAATAGAGTCCTGATAGAGTCTTGATAGAGTCAAACTCTATCAAAAATTCAAATTAAATTTCAGATTCAAACCAAAACTTATTCCTATCTAAATGAGGAAATAAGTGGTTGACCAAGAGATAGAAAAATATGAAAAATCTCATACAAATCTGAAATTTGCATGAGGAGAGAAGGGGCATGGACAATGGGTGGCGCATGGAAGAGTCCTTCACAAAATGAATTCTAGAGTTTTGGATTGAGCCTCAAATCAAAAGTAATTTGATTTAGACCCAAATATCTGATTGAATCTAATCTAATTAGGTCTCTAATTAGATTAAATTCTAATCCAATTAAGATTTAATTGAATCCAAATTCAGATCAAATCAAAAATTGATTCCATAGCAATTGAGTCATCTCATAACTCAATTAAACCAAACCCAATTCAAGTCAAACTAAATTCAATTCAATTAGACTTGATCTAAAACTTATTTCTCAATTAAATTGAGCCTAATTAGTAATCAAATTACTAATTAATCCTTCTACAACTTTTATATTGGGTTAGTTATCAATCGTATTGACAATTATACCTTAACGATTCATAATCGTCGATCAATCGTTGGATCAGACAGAAAACTTTTTTGTGTGTGACCCCATAGGTTTTATTCTATCTGATAGTAAAAATATTATGATCTTTATTATAATATTATTGAATTTTTTTTCAATGAGTTGAAATAATTTCAACACTGTCCATCGAGAATCATCGATCATCAAGATAATACTTGTGGATCCCATAATCCATCAGTGACATCTAACAGATATAGTAGTAATCCAGTAGAATGAAAGTATAAATCTCTAAGTACAATTATCATATGATTCAGTTCTTCTATCGAAAGTTTCAACTTGATGGAGGTCATGGATAACTCGTCAAACTCTATTGTCAGTCATATGCAAGATTGACTCGACTTGAGTTCTCTTGTGAATCTCGTGAAAACTATTTTCTAAAATTTACTCTTTGCTTTGGCCAAAGACTTACTGAACTCAATCTCATGAATTACATAGGACTATACCTTTTCTACAAAGGTCGATAGATTCTATCTAAGTGCATCCTACTATTAACAGTGAATCTGAATCCACTATAGCCAACATACACAGTAAGGACGCAAATGGCTAGGGATCAAGTAGATGTGCAGTCAAACTATAGCAGCCTCACTATAAATAGCCAATGCACTGCAGGTCAAAAGACTAGTCATACCACTGTAGCATCGAGAATACCATTGATGAGTGAGTAGACATCCAAATAATTTCTCATAATGGTCACGCTCAGTGTAAGTTATTCTCTAACAACCACCTACATTATCACCCTAGTGTCACCACACTACAGACTCAAGACTCATCTGCATGTAAAGAAGATGATCATGCATCGATCTAACTGGATCGATCACTATCCTCCATGATGATCCTCTGATTGGGAGTATTTAGAAATTAACTACTAATAGTGTATGTCTCAAAATCTCAACACTTTGAGAATATACAAAATCATCTTTGTTAATTTTTAAGATAAATCATGAACACGTAAACATGACTGGAGATAAGAATGCCCTTTATTAATAATAAAAGTTTTACAAGTTCAAATACAAGTCCTGAAAATACAAATGTGTCAGCCAACAATTGACTTTCTAGGGCACACATCTAACATCTAGTAGGTCATTTACTTTTGTGATATACTCATCTACATCAAAATTGTCCACTGTGAAATGAGCCAGATAGGTATCAATGAGTCTTGGGAGAAAATTATGGGTGTAGCTTTCCTTTTGTGTTATCATTTGTAATCTTTGGAAAGTCTCAACTAATTCCAGCATTTCACCTAATTGTCTGTCGTTCCTACAAAAAGGAGTTAGTGATTCTAGGGCACTTGGGAAGGGGGCCATAGGCAAGTAGGTGATGGAATTAGTTCATCCCACCATTCTAATTTTTTTCTATATATTTTTGCCTTAGTCGAATTATCTGTGTTAGTCATTTTGGTTGTGTAGGGTTGTTTTATAACCAGTTCATTCTCGAGAGTTATAATTGATTGTTCAAAAAAAATTAAAGGAATATTAAAATTTTTATCTAGGTATTGTCTCTCTGGGTTACTCTCAGACTGACTAGGCAGCTCTTCTTCCTCCCTATTGAATATAATTATTGATTGATCGACTTAAATTTTTGGTTTGACTAAGGATTGCATGGAGGAGTAGAAAATTTGATCTCTAGCTTGGCTGTTGATTTCTATTTGTTCTAATGTTTGCAGAACCTTCTCTTCAAATGATAGGCTATAGGTAGTTGGAGAAGATTGATATTGTGAATAGAGCATATCGTAATAGGATGCTTCTACAAATGTAGATTCTTGTGTTTTCAAGGTACCCACTGGGTATGAGTTCTACGAAAAATTTGGTTGAGCCCCTCAGCCTGAATTATAGGCATTAAAGTATGGATTATTTTCTGATCTATAGGCCATTTGGGTTTGATCTTGATTTGCTTATACATAGACTTAGAAAATTGATGTGCGATTGGGTATGCACTCACAAAGTGAGCATAAAGTGAGTGAGCTCGAACATATTGTGCAAACTTGTTACGCAGGAAGATAAGATGGATTGGAAGAGTGTCTGATGGCTATTAAATGATCTAATCTATGGAACAGCTTATCCAATCTGCTGTTGAGATCTATCTTGGATTGTTCTAATTGTTCAGATAGACAATCAAGGGGTTTAGATCAGAACAATCTCCTTCTGATTTTTTTTTTAAAGAAGGGATGAGAAATGTAGAAAGAAGAAAAAGAGAGAAGAGTTCTAAAGATGAGGGCCTAAGGAGTCCTAAATCTAAAGATGATAGAGACGAGTGCTTTAATTAGGTTAGAGTTTCAATAGCAAGTAAGTTATGCAATCAATTCTAATTAAGGATTATCCTAAATATAGATAGCTCCTAATTGCTAAGATCACCTTTGAGCACTCCAAATAAAAAATTAGCCACTTAACTAGCCAAATAAGTGTAAAGTTGATGAGGGTCTCTCTGCTGCTTTTCCTAGACATCAATTAAAATTGGCTAGGTAAGTGAACGGAACTAATTAATGAACCACATTACTTCAAAATCTTATCTCTGAACTACTTTCCTAGACATCAGTTAAAATAACTAACCCTAATCTAGTCCCACTCTTAGGGTCTCTCGTCTTAGTGAGCTCGAGAGTTCTTAGGAGCAAATGTCTAATTGATTTTAAGTTAAGGCTTAGGTCAATGCAAATGAAGGGTGGTGATTTGTGGGTCAAGGGAGGATGATGAAATCTCCACCTCATATTGTTGAGAGTTTTGCCCTTAAGATGTTTTATGAAAATATGTAATGCAAAAAGGAAAGATATCCAATACAAGTAAGAAGCTTTTAAGGTTTAATTAGTTTCTCTAGTTTAGTTAAGTATTATGTGGAGTCTCTATTTTTCTTTTATGTTAGATTATTTAAAGTAAGAAGAATAAAAGGTAGATTTTAATTAAGTTAATTAGATTTGAAAGATTTAAAAAATCTAACTAAATGGGAAGAACATTATGCTAAGATTAAAAGACAACTAGTAACCTATAAATAAAGAAATCAAATCTACTTTCAGGATAGTAAATTATTCTAAGCTACAAAAAATAGTAAGTCATTAGGCTATAGGAAGCAAAAAATATTTCTATGCATGCAAATAAAGTAATCTATCTAGAAAATGGTAAACCTACTATATATAAAAAGCAATATAAGGTAGAAATTTAAAAAGAGTAAATAAAAATAAATTTATAATGACAATAAATCAATAATTTTTTTTTGATTTTGATTTTTTTATTTTTTTAAACTCAAAGCAACTATGCCATGGTCCCCGACAATGATGTCAAAATTTGATCGCTATTATAAGTGGTCAAAAATAAATCTAATTCACTACTATATAGATAATGTGAGTCAGGATCGTATCCATAGGGATCATGTTAGTTTCGATTGAGTCGGTTAGTTTTGAGTTAGAGAGTAGTATGAATGCTGATTAAAAGACTAATTAGATTAATAAGAAAATAAATAAATAAAGAGCATTAATTAAAGGTTGGATGCAAGTATGAAAATAAATTCTCAAGATCTCAACTGCTTTCTTATTAGACAGCTGGTACTCTTCTTAACATGTTTTGGATTGGTATCTAATCAATAAAGATATAACTTATCTTAAAGAGTATGGCCCATACTATTGGATCATGGCCCATCTCTTAAAATTACAGGCTAGTCAAAATTATTTAGATAAAGCAATAAATCTATGATCTATTTCTGAGCATAGCCTATCTCACTGAGTACGGATCGTATCCTTAGATCATGATCCATCTCTACAGAGTCATAGGCTATTCAAAGACTCGTATCATATACAAAATAAATAAAAGACATAAATAAGAAGAAAGAAAGCCAAATCTTTTATTGCATAATAAGAAGGAAATACAAAAGATGAGGAAATAAAAACACTATTGTTACAAGTAGTCTAGCAATTTTCTGAGACATTAGAGAACTAGCCGGCCATGAATCTTTTTCTTGCTGACATCTTTGGGCTGAGGGAACACCTGGGCAGCAGCTAGAAGAAAGATAGAGGTGGAAGAGAAAGAGAGAGAGAGATTGCTTCAGAGAGAGAGAGAATCTCCATAAGGGTGTGTTGCCTCCTCTCTTCGATCAGATGCCTTGATTCTCCATGGTCTGCTCTTTTTGTAGCCAAAAATTGGATGCAAATCGAGTACAAGTTGGTCTCTTAATTGTGTTAAAACTCCCTGACCTAGGCTCGCTATTGGATCGCCATCAAACAGCCAAAATCATACCTCAAAATAGCCAAGATCAAGTCGGCATCACTCCTAACCATTGGATCATCCCCAAGATCGATTCTCATTCGTTGGATGGTGCAAACAAAGCTTTAAGAAGTCTTCTTTCAGTCAGAAACCACCACAACCATCCGATCCTTTCTCTGGTTGAAGCACAGCCATTAGATCGCACATTTTTAGTGGCCCAACACTGCTAGATATAGTGTAGAGTGTTTTCGATCGTCCGATGCCGTGTGTGATCATGCCTGAGCAATTTGATCATGCGAAAAGAATTCTGCCCTTTGCTGCACCACGCATAGATCGAGCAAATTGTGTTGGTGGACCATGCCTCAGCTTCTGTGGATAGGCTGGTCGGTCCATCATGCATCGAAAGGCAAATTTAGGTGGTTTGGGCTGGTTTAATTTGGGTTTTAGGCCCAATTTGAGTTAATTTTGAGCTCAATTTGAGCCTGCCTTTCGGGATCCTTTTTGAGTCCGATTCGTTCTAAATTTTCTTCATTTAAATCGAATCAGGCTCTTTTTATTAACAATCATTTTTCTATAAAACACAAATAAATACATCAATTCCTAAAGAATAAATATAAATTATTTTACAAATTAATGCTTTTATTGTTATATTTAATGTACTTAACATTGAGGTTTCTAATCGACAAATCAAATTCATCCTAGAGAAGACTGTAAGCACCAACAGGAAAGACTAATTGTTAAATTTGATAGATGTACTATGGACATATCGTACAGCTTTCAAGACTAACTTAGGAATATCTCTTTATAGGCTCGTGTTTGGAAAGGCATGCCACTTGCCAGTAGAACTAGAACATAGGGCAATGTGGGCCATATAAAAATTAAACATAGACTTGGATGCGGCCAGCGGCCAAAGAAAATTATAAATAAATGAACTTGAAAAAATTAGGAATGGAGCCTATAAAAATGCAAAAATTTATAAAGAAAGAACTAAAACATTCCATGACCAAGCAATTAGTAGAAGATCTTTTACACCTGGACAACAAGTTTTGTTATATAATTCTAGGCTACACCTATTCCCAGAGAAATTGAGATCTAGATGGACTGGGCCTTATATAGTCAAGGAAGTTTTTATGTATGAGGTTGTAGCAATTAAAAATCCAAGTAATGGTGCCACTTTTAAAGTTAACGAACAATGACTAAAACTATTCTTGGAGTTGGGCACAAAAGAAACTGGGGAGGTGATGATCCTGTATGAACCTCCATGATTAAAATCCGGTAGTTTGGCTGAAAACGTTAAACTTAGTACTGGTTGGGAGGCAACCCAATATTTATATTTTTTTTCAATCACTTAGTTTTTATTTTGTAGAAATTTAATAAGCTGAGGGGAGAACATCATCAACATCAACTAATTGAAGAAGGACCTGCAGCAAGGACACATTAGGTGGTTTCCTTCTGTGTTACATTTTTCATTAAGCTTTTCTCTTCTTCCATTGATAATAAAAATTAAGTTGGGAGAGAATAACTAACCTTTAACTTTAGTGAGTCCTCAAGTATAATTAAAAATAATTAGCTTTATTTACCCAAACTTTGTTTTGATTAAAAAGTTAATTAGGCAACCCTAATCAATGATTAATGGTCTAGATAATTTTAGAGATGCTGAGGGATAATTATTAAAAAGATCCAATGAATGATAGGATTTAGATCAGATCAAATTTTAAGAGTGATTCAAGAACCCTCTTCTTACCGATCTCAATGAAGAATTTGCTTCATAAGTTTTGAGTGGAAAGTCGAGGTATGCAAAAAATTTTTCTTATTTTTTATTTATCTAAAAATTTAAAAAAAAATTTTGGCATTATCTCACTGAGTAACCAGGCCTCTTCACCTAAGTAAGCATTGTGGTTTGTATCAAAAGATGAAGATGCAAGAAACCAGTTACAAGGGTTAAAAAAAAGAAAAAAATAGTAGAAGATAATAAGGGGGGACTAAATTGCAAGGAAATAATAAACCCAGTTTACATCTAGTTAGATGACTTAAAAAGTAAAGTGAAAAGTTGGTAAAAGAACTCTAAAAATTTCTATGGCTAACATTCAACCACTAACTAGGTTGAATTAATAATCCAACAACGTATCTCTTTAATAGTTTAGTCGGATATCAGTTGTCTTTAGGAATGCCTAAACTAACTTTTAATTCAAGACCGAATCAGTACCCACTACTGATTTATCTATTTTACTCGAGGATGAGCAAATTTTAAGTTGAGAGATGTGATTAGTTCATTAAATGTGACATAAAAAGTATTAAAATCTTTATTATTTGATCATTATTATTTAATATTTGATATTTTTTATGCTTTTTTCAATAATAATTAATTATGAAGACTTAATCATAAAACAACCCACAATGGCTCTCCAACACGTTTAGATGAAGCTCAAATCCAAATTTAAGCTTGTTAGATGCATGACATATGAAGATATATGAATGCATGATAAGAACCCAATGAATATAAAAAAAAAATTATTTTTGACATGGACTATGGCAGGCTCACAAAGCTTTTCACGTGATGTACAAAAACCCCCACATGATCCAACTTTATGAGCATTTAAATATGAGGAGGGGACCCATGGCTTTGTGCTGTGCATTAATTGCATAAAGAAAACAAGCATGGGTTCAAGCTGGGTGTTTTGGTAGGCTTCTGTTGCACATCAAAGTGGGTGAGCGAGCGTGAATTGAGCATGGCCCATGGTTTTCATGCGAGAGCTAGGAGTGGCCTGAATGAATGGATGCAACGATTTTGAAAGGGCTAGGATGCACTATGGGCCCTATGGTATTTCGATGCGGCTTGTACACGGGACACAGGAAGTCGAGTGCAAAGGAAGATGAATGCAGTTGAGTTGAAATTTGCATGCGGTTGTGTATGCGAACGGCTGGTGTGCAGGCCCGAGATATGAACGTGGTAAGCAATTCAAATGCGAAAACAAATGTGAGAAGTTGGGACGTGGAGGCAAACGTAATGGATTATTGATGATGCGAAGCAAATGCGATGTTAAACATGTGATATGAAGTCTATAAAGGAAAGCCACAGGGAATGAAAAGAGGACACTAAATACTTTACCCTTTTATGCAGCCACCACTATTCTCCATGCTTAAACCCCCTACATGCCACCCTCTCTTCATCTTTTCTTCCACATTAAGATCTCCATCATCAGCCTCTCTACACCTCCACACAAATTAGCCACCCACCATCCTTTCTTTCTCTCTCTTGCCGTCCAAAGCCCTTTCATGCCTTCCATCCCACCTTCCTCCACAAAACCTCCATGCCAAGATTCAAGTTGAAGCAATCTTCAAGCATGGGCAGCTAAAAGGTTGAGTTCTGGGAAAGTAGAAGAAATCTTCTAGCATGGGTTCTAATTTTCTTTTCTTCATACTTTGTATTTTTTTATGCAATGAATAATATGTTCTCTTATTCAGTTTTAATGAAATTTTATTTTTCTATGCATGAGATCTTGTCTTTGTGTTAATATGCTTGCTATTAATAATAATCTAAATAGACTATATTTGTTAGGACGGGTTGTGATCGGGAGATATGATTCGTACTAAATAGTTTATCTTAAAGAGAAATCATTGAAAGTCATGTTTTAAATTTTTAGGAATTAAGTATTGAATAACTTATGATTCTATAGGGATGGGTCGTGATCGAGAGATACAATTCATGCTTTGAGGAAATAAGTTATAGTCATAACTAAGTTCTTAAAATTTAAATTCTTGCATTAAAAAGAATTACCACAACCATGCTAAAGATGGATTCGAAAATCTAGAATGCCTTCAACTGATTCTTAAACCCCCAGTTAGTTAGTACTTGCTTTCTCTTATTTTAATTTGATAGAACTAAATTTTTAACTTGCTGAGTTTTCTTTAATCTACTTACTGAAATTTCTGCCTTAAAGTTTAATCTAAAATTCTATTTTTAATTAAAATTAAAGTAACTTAGCCTACAATCCTCAAAAAAATCGACACTCGACTCACTGCTATTTTAACCAATAGTAGGATTAGTTTAATTTTATCTTTGGTGCTGTAATGATGAGCATCAGCGACCAGGGCTGAATGCCTTTCAGGTCATAGTATCAACCTATCACTTGTTGATGAAGTTTTCTATTAGGCATGGGGTTGGAGAGGTCATGGAGATTAGGCACTGGCTTGGCACTACTATATAATTATCCTTCAAGGAGCGAGATCACCTACTGCTTTTTCTATTGAGAGGCTTGACACTTGTGACAAGCTAAATAAAGAATGAGGAGAACTAGTGGAGGATCTCATGGTGATCTCTCTAAATCATGAAAACAAAAAGCACATAATTCAGATAGGATCGAACTTGAATGAGGTAATTCGAAACCAACTAACATCCTTCTCATAGGAAAATACAGACATCTTTGCCTGGTAGACCATGGATATGCCAGGGATCGACCCAGAAGTTATGATGCATTGATAGAGCATAGATCCCCTTCACTGACCCATCAAGTAGAAGAAGCGGAGCTTCGCCCTGAAGCAGCAAAAAGCTATTGCTGAAGTAGACAAGCTAATCTATGCTGGCTTTATTAGGGAGGTGACTTATCCAGATTGACTTGAAAATATGGTTCCCGTAAATAAAAAGTGGTGGATTTGCATAGATTTCACTGACCTCAACAAAGCCTATTTGAAGGATAGCTACTACCTGCCTTGGATCGTTCAATTGGTGGATGCCACATTCGACCATGAATTTTTCACTTTTATGGATGCCTTCTCTGACTATAACCAAATCTAGATGGCATTTGAAAACTGTCTTTATTATTGATCGAGATTTTTTTTGTTATAGGATCATACCATTTGGTCTGAAAAATACCTGTGTCACCTACTAGTGGTTGGTAAATAAAATTTTCAAGGAGCTGATCGATCGAAATATGAAGGTATATGAAGATGATATACTAGTCAAGAGCCAAGCATCGAGAGACCACATGATCAATCTAAAAAAAACTTTGAACACCCTCCGAAAATATCAAATGAAGTTGAATCCAGTGAAATGTACCTTTAGAGTTGTAAGAAAATGTATCCTAAAACTAATCATTTGGATGATTGTGCTCTTTATAACTTATACATGAATTATAAATTAATAAAAATTATTTGGTATTATTCATCATAAGGTGTACATCTTTCTTGATAGAACTCATGTATTGTGATGAAGTCCTTAGAACTATATGACAATCGATAAAGAAGGATTTATCGAATAGTTCTTAAATATGTTTGCGATCAAATAATATGTTATTAAGGAATGATGATGTTTATCAAGTATAGGTCATTGTGTGCCATATAGGTTGGTTGTCCTCTTAACCAAAGAGTGTGGAGATACTGGTATGGCATATAAGTGAGATGTAAGAGCATATCATCACTGAACAAGTGACTCACCTGTGGAGTATTCTACTGTCAAGAGCTGCTCATGAATAATATGGATATAAATGTCTCTCCAATCTGAGATCACCACGATGACTTGTAAGCAACTCACTATGCTTTGGTGTCGGACTATCTGAATTTTTAATTCAGTGACGGAAGGTTTCTAGGCACAATCAAGTACTTATGGTAGTCGATGTGTGGATCAAGATGGGATTGATCCCTCCATATTTTAGGAGTTGATGCATCACTATATTTCAATTGAGTTAGATCTTGATCGAAACAATCCATGTGATGGATCACAAAATTTAAAAAAAAATTAAAATATAATGTGGATGACTAATCTAGAGTTGACAGTTAAACCCTAGATCATCCTGAGCATTCAGGGTCAAAAGAATAAATTATGCGGTAATCATATTCTATGGTTCTTGAGTGTTGTCTTGTAAATATTCGACCTGTCTGAACATCAAAAATTATTGCTAGATGATAACTTTAATTTGTATAGAAAATAATTTTCTGTGCTACTAGCTTAGTGTTCGAACTTATGGAGTCTGGTACAAAAGTCAGACAAAGTAGAAAAAAATTGACCTAAGTCTATGAGTTCAATTTGAAAGAATGAGACTTGATTGAATAAAAAGATTAGCTTAATTGAAAATTAAGTTAGAAGTCATATGAAATTAAAGAGTTGACTATGTCTGACTAGCACTAGATATGACGTTCAAGTTTAATTCTGGAGATGATAATGATCTGATCAATGATCCAAAAAAATTATGAGAGATTGATCTTATATTCTAATTAATTTTAAATTAGATCTGATTTAATTGAAGCTTAATTAGATTTAATATCTAAGTTGGACTTGGAGGTAAATCCTAATTGGATTAGGAATAGTGGCCTTTTTGAATTGGATTCGAATTAAAATTATATTGACCCAAATATGTGCCAAATTTGATTTGTATTTTATGAGGTCTTAATGATCTGATTTTATCTCTCATTATGGATGAACAAATGGACTGATTTGGTGCCTAATGTGGGATACCCAATCTCCTTGGGCGTGAGCTATTAGGTGGTGCTAAATGTTGGTGCCATTCCTACATGGTTTGGATTTTCCATATGGCATAAGGAGTTTGAATTTGATTCAAATTAATTAAATCTAATCTCTAAGTGGAACTTAGAATTTGAGAGTCCTAATTAGATTAGGACTAAGGGTTTTAAATGTTTGTATAAAGAGGGCTATGGACATGGGGCGAAAAGAAGAAAGAAGAAGGCTACATAGGGCATGAGAAAGGAGGAGTCTGGGTCACGCATTCCATCTTGGGACGTGCATCCCACCTTGGGACATGCATCCCAAGGGAGTAGGAGGATCTGGGTCATGCATCCCACCCTGAGACGTGCATCCCAAGGCAGCAAGCAGGAAGAGAGAGAGACTCAGCATCCCCTCCCTTGGTGTGTGACACTTAGCATATGGGGTTCTCTTCCAGGTGTGGAGCACCGCTTTAGGCATCCTCCTTCTCCTCCAGGTCTCTTTCAGTTGTTTGAAATCTAATTTCAAAAGTTGCCTCTTTCTTTTCTCCTGTTGATTGATCATCCTTCTTTCCTATAGAGCCTGGCGTACGCATGAAGTAGAGGGCCTATGCTTTTAGACCTCACAAGGCTTTGGATTCAAGCAAGAAACCCTCAATATTTGATTCCTCTTTTACTACAACTAAGGTAAATATAAATGTTATATTGCTACTAGTATAAAAAAATTTTCAGATACACCCTGGTGATCTGATCAGATCAGATGTATTCTCCCTTCGATTGATATCAGAGCCAGGTTGATATATAGATGCATAGATTAATTTTTTTGATATAAATATATATGATATATAATCAAAATTTTATGTTAGATATTAAATCTAATTTAGATCTATTAATATAAAATTTATGATCTAGTTTTGATCAGATTTCAAGAACCTAATCAATGGTTGATTGAAGGTTATTATAAATCTATTATAATAGAATTTTTTGATATAAATTTTTAATAAAATAATAACCAAATTAAAATCTATTTTAACTTTATTTTTATAAAATTTTTATGATATTATTTTGAGTTGAATATTAGATATAATTAAGATCTAAATTGAATTTATTTTGATAGATTTTCAGATATAATTTCTGATAAAATTTTGCACAATACAAAATCGGGTCTAACCAAAATTTTATTTCTATGCATTCATGTGTGTGTTTGAATTATTTTTCTAGATGATTTCAGATCTCAATTGAATATTTTATATGCTGTATAAAAGTAGGTTCAGATCTGAAATTTATTTACAACATTATATGATGATGTGATCTAATTAGATTAGATGCATGATATATATGATATAATCATGTTCATATGTGTACACGCTTGGATTTTATTTGTTGCATGGGTAGATGCAATTAATTTTAAAAATTAGATTTTTAATCTTAGTAGTCCAGTACTCAAATTGAGATGATCACCAGACTATCCGATCATAAGAGGTAGTAGGGATTGAGTCCCTCTCTTGTCTATTCGATGGATTTTCTTATGACATGTAGGGGTGCTACTATGATTAAGTCTCATGATAGCAAAAAAAAAATTTAAAATTATTTTGATCATGAATGAGTTTATATTAGATTTAAAGTAATTTATGATTTATTATAATTTTAATAAGATAAATTTAGATATAAAAATTGATTTAAGATCTGAATTACATGTTATATATGATATAATTGGTAGTGATCTAAAAGTTATCATGATATATGTGATGTATATATGATATTTAGATCAGATTTATACTTGTTTAATTGTTAAATAAAGATATAAAACTTAGCTTTTATAATATAAAATATATGGTATGCTTCACATGAAATCTTGATAGAATAGTTTTACAAACTGAAACATATATTTCACACACTTAATTTAGAATTAAGTCTAAATGATCAAGATTTGAGAATTGAAAATCTTAAGACACCTCATAAATTGATGGGCAATGGGTTTGCATGAATCGAATCTTCTAACTGGATTAGACTTAGGGTTAGAAATAAATATGGATAAATTAGAAAAATTGATTAAATCTAATCAAGAGTTGAGTTAGATTAGGTTAGAATTTCTTCAAGATCAACCTCAATAGTTGTGGCTTGATCAAGTCTATATTTTTGACCATACTAAATAGATCGGATCATGGCTAAATGGTTTAGCTCAAATCTTTTGGTTGATCGAATCGAAACTGATTGATTAATTGGTGTCTAAGATAAGTTTGACAATATTGTATGATAATATGATCAATAATTTTTAATTGACTATCTACTTATTTGATAATTTTGATGGTGTCTAAGGTAAGCTGAGGTAGACCCTCCCATCGATCTCACTTATCCGGCCAATTTGATAGATTATATTTTGATTAGGTCATAAATTGATTCGAGCTAACCCATGCCATTAAGATAAATCAGTGTGACTGATTTAGGTATTTCTAGATCAGGCATGTCTTTGTCCAATTCAATGACTTGATAAAGTCAATGGGAGGACTTTTGACTGCTGGTCGATCTCTTCTCTCATTCTCCAATCATAAAATCAGTTCAACTGATGTAGGTGCTCTTGGACCAGCTTATCTTTAGTCCTCTTTATGACTTGAAGAAGTCAGTGGGAGGATTTAGACTCGCTAGTCAAATAGACCAGCTTGTCTAGTTTTTTTTGTGATTTGGTAAAGTCAGTGGGAGGATTTAAGACTCGTCGGTCAATTATTTCTTAAATAATTAAACCAAATCTTTTAAATTATTATATCCTTAAAATGAGCTAGTTATGGAGATAACTAGATTATAGCCTCTCATTAAGGTATGTGATAATGAGTCTAATATTTTAAATAGGCATTGGAGGTGCCACCGCCTAGTGTCTATTAGATATCAGAATTATCATTCATTATATGACCATCTTATTGTGCCCTTCAGATCAATGCTCAGATTGATCGAGCCATACTCAGATCTGGATATTCATTTGTAGGATGCATTTGGTGTAGTCATGTTAATGGTTTGACCTAATTAGGATTTTTACTGGAGGTGCCACATGCCTCCTAAAGAGATGTCTGGGATAAAATCAATTACTAAAAATTATTTGAAAAAATAATTGATTAAGAACCTATTTATAGATGCACATGGGTGAGCCAGCCAAAGTTGGGCTTATGTGCAATCTATGTAGATTCTAGTATCTGCTAAGAAATTAAGATAATTCTTCGAACTAGAGGTAGAGGCTACCAATTCGTATAAAATAGTGGAAATATCTTTAGACCAAAGTCTAAGTCTTTAGGATTAAATAATTCATATACTGTTAGGTCTTTTGTTTTTCTTTTAGTAATAGCTAGTAATTTATCGTTCCACTCACTGTTGGACAGTGACAAGCTTATAGGATCAAATTTTGATAATTGATATTGAAAGTTGAGAATAGTTCTCAAGCATAAAAGGATTCTATATGTGATTATGAGTCCTGCACCTGAAATACCAGCTCTCAATGCAGATGCGACGGTTAGAGATACTTATCAGAAGTGCCTTAATAACTGTATGATAATTCGTTGCATAATGAGAACTGCTATAAGTAAAGAATTTAGTTGTGTTACTCTAAGAATTGATTTTGATGATCGCAAACTATTTGAGAAGATTACTAATGAGTTTCTTATCTTTGAAGAATATTTTTGTGATATTTCAGAAAGTCCAAAAGATTAGGTTTGAAAAGCTTCATCAAGTGTACCAAAGTTAAAGTTTCTGTAAGTTGGAGAAGTTTTTGAAGCCTTTTAGGAGTGTCGAATTGATTTGAATCTATTTGAGAGCATTTGAAAGTGTTCTGATGAGTTTCAGATCTTAAATGCATGAAAAATTGGGTTGGTACAAAATGGGACGACCCATCTGGATCATCTCCTTTCATTGGGTAGCCGACACGCATTATTTTGACTCATGACATACAGTGGGATGATCTATGTGGGATGACCCCTGAGATCTTAAGATCAAAATAGAAAGCTAATTTTTCTATCTGACCTTTTGGGACATCCTATGGGATGTCCCATTGCTAGTGGGGTGCCCCATGGGACGTCCCACTCTGACAAGTATGCGTAATGACTATTTTTCAACCTATTTTTGATGTATTTAATGCACATTAAATATTCTCCAACAGTTTTAAACTGACACTAAGACATTCTCAAGTGTAAATGGTGATTACAAATACTCTTTTGAAGTGAGAAATCATAAGTTTTCAAGTATTCAAAGCTCACATCCGTGAAAAGTTCAAAAATTCCTAAAAGAGAGGAAAAAAAAATTCAATCAGCTCACCAATTACTTTTTAGCTATAATCAAGTATTCAATTCATTGAGAGTATTCAGTAAAAGTTTTTTTTCTTAAGTATTGTATTTCTATTGCATTTATTATGCTTATTTAAGGGGTTGTTGTGCTGAAATTTTTGTACTCTATTTTTTTTCTTATTATATTTTGGGTTTTGAGTTTTGGAGAGTTCCAAAACTCAGATAGATTGATTCGATTCTGAAATTAGAGTGTTGAAGGTTGGCTTGTATCCAGAAAATAATTATTCTTGTTGGGATAGTAAGGGTCAGGGTTATCTGACGTGTTGTATTCTTGAAATCCTCTTAGTGGATTGAATTTCCAAGTAGAGACTTGGAGAGTGGATGTAGATGCAAAGTTGGCACCGAACCACTATAAATCTTTTGTATTTATTGTACTTGCATCTCTTTACTTATTCTTTATACTTTATATTTACTTATCTATCATTTGTATTTGATTTCATTTTCTTAGCTAATCAATTCACTCTATTCAACACTTTAGCATATTTCTTGAGTGTACTAATCTTAAAATTTTAAAAAGAACCAATTCATCCCCCCTCTTGGGCTCCATATTTGGGCAACAAGTGGTATTAGAGCTCGGTGCTCTAGCCCTTGCTTGATTTAACCATCAAGAGTCAAAGATCTATGGTAGCCCAATTTGGCACATCTCTAACCGAGGGGCAATCCACAAATCGACCTTTATTTTTTAATGGGTCAAACTATACCTATTGGAAAGCTTGGATAAAAATTTTTATTCAAGTACTTGACTATGATATATGGAGTATCATAGTAAATAGACTACATACATCTACTAAATTGATTGATAGTGTATCTCTCCCTAAGCCAGAAGGTGAATGGAATAAATTTGATAAGAAAATGGCTCAGCTCAATGCTAAAGCCATAAATATTTTATATTATGCTTTAGATGCAAATGAATTTAATCATATTTCTACTTACAATTCAGCTAAAAAATTTAGGATAGGTTAGAAGTTACACATGAAGGCACAAACCAAGTTAAAGAGTCTAAAATCAATATGCTTGTGCATAACTATGAACTATTTAAAATAGAACCTGAAGAGTCAATAACTCAAATGTTCATCCATTTCACTGACATCATAAATGATTTGAAAAATCTTGGCAAATATTATTCTAATAGTGAATTTGTGAGAAAAGTGCTCAGGTCTTTACCAAGATCGTGGGAGGCAAAGATCACTACAATTTAAAAAGTCAAGGATTTAAATACTCTATCATTGGAGGAGCTACTTGGATCCCTCATGATCCACGAGTTGATCATGAAGCAACACTCTGAAGAGGAGACCAAAAGAAAGAAGACTATGGCTCTCAAGTCGACAGCTCAAGAAGAAGATGATTCAGAAAAATCAAAGAGCAGCAAAGAAGATGAGGACTTGACCCTAATCACCAGAAAATTTAGACGTTTAATGAGAAAAAAGAGACAAGGGACCAAAAGAAGACCATCAGCTAAAGGGGAGCCGAGTAAGGAAAAAGAAAAAGAATAGCCCATCATCTGTTATGAGTGCAAGAAGTTGGGCCACTTCAGATCAGAATGTCCCCAGCTCAAGAAAGGTCAAAAAAAGTTCAAAAAGAAAAAGACTATGATGACTAGTGGAGCGATAGTGATGACTCCACTACAGATGAAAAATCTCATGAAGAAGCCAATCTGTGCCTTATGGCACATGAAAATAAGGTAACCCTTGAAACTCAAAATATTTTTTTTATGATGAACTGTAAGAAGCTTTTCATGAACTTTTGGATGATCTAAAAAAATAAGAATAAAAAATAAAAATTTGAAATTAAGAAATCAAGTATTAGCTAAAGAAAAAAAAAGTTGATAGTAAAAATAAAGAATTAGAAATAAAGAATCAATCTCTATTAAAAAAAAGGATGAAATTTCAAGTCTAAACGAAACTCTTGTAAAAGAAAATCAAAATCTAAAGGAAGAGGTAACCAAGTTGAAATCTATAATTGATAAATTTACATTAAGTTTAAACAAACTTCAGATGATCATTAATAGTCAAAAAGCTATATATGATAAAGCCAGACTTAGCTATAACACTCTTAGAAAATAAAAATTTTGAAAAATATTTTTGTCAATGCATCCATAAAAAAATTATCAAATATTACTTGTTTTAAATATGACAAAGTAGGGCATAAAGCTTATTCATATTTATCAAATAAATTTGATGATAGAAATATTAAGAAAATATGGGTTCCAAAAGGAACCATTGTGACTAACCCCAAAGGATCTAAGTTAGCTTGGGTACCTAAGGTTAAAACTTAACTTTATGTGTGCAGGTGTGTCTTGCATCCCAAGCAATAAAATAAAAATGGTATCTTGATAGTGGATGCTCAAGACACATAACCAGTGATGAATTTCAATTCATCACATTGGAAGCTAAGAGTGGAGGGATGGTTACCTTTGGAGATAATGGTAAAGAAAAAATCATCGACATTGGTAACATTGGTATCACTCCCTCTACTTGTATTAAAAATGTATTACTTGTAAATGGTCTCAAGCATAATCTTTTAAGTCTTAGTCAATTATGTGATAAAAATTATAAAATAATTTTTGAATCATCTATGTGCATTATAACTAGTCTTTTTGATGATAGCAGTAGATTTATTGGGATAGGCATGGCAATGTGTACATGGTTGATTTGGATAATCTTTCCATGCAAAATATACAATGTCTTGTGGCCATGAATGCTAAAATCAATGAGACTAGTTGACTTTGGTACCATAGACTTGCACATATTAGTATGCACATACTTTCTCAAATCATTAAAAAGGATTTGATTTTTTGTTTGTCAAAAATTAATTTTAATAAAGATAAAATTTGTGATGCATGTCAACTAGGTAAACAAACAAGAGTTTTCTTTAAGTCTAAGAATATTGTTTCAACTTCTAAACCTTTAGAACTCTTACATATGAATTTATTTGGTCCTACAAGAACTAGTCTAGGAGGTAAAAGATATAGTTTTATAATTATTGATAATTTTTTACATTTTACTTGAGTTTTATTTTTAGCATCTAAAGATGAAGCGTTCTCAGCATTTTCTAAGTTTTGTCAAAAGATTTTAAATGAAAAAGATTTACCAATTGTTTCAATTCGTAGTGACCATGGCACTGAATTTGAAAACAAAGATTTTGAAAAATTTTGTGATGAAAAAGGCATGGATCATAATTTTTTAGTATCTAGAACACCATAACAAAATAGAGTAGTAGAGAGAAAAAATAGAATACAAGAAGAAATAGTCTGTACCATGCTATGTGAAAGCAAACTCCCAAAGTATTTTTGGGCAGAGGCAATTAACACAGCATGTTACATCTTAAACCATGCTTTAATAATGAAAAGATAGAAAATCTAATATAGGATATTTTCATATTTTTGATTGTCGATGTTTTATTTTAAATAATGATAAAGATAGCTTAGGTAAATTTGATGCTAAATTTGATGAAGCTATCTTTCTTGGCTATTCCACTTCTAGCAAAGTTTTTAGAGTGTTTAATAAAAGAACACTAGTAGTGAAAGAGTCAATTCATGTAGTTTTTGATGAAGCTAATGATCTTCCATCAAGAAAAAGAGAGGATGCTGATGATGCAGGTATCATAGAAGATGGAATGAAAGAGCTCACCATCAATGACTCAAATGAGCAAAACAAAGATCAATTGAAAGAAAAATATGAGGATGAAAGCATCAATGATCAAAATACTCAAGAACAACCTCAAGATATAGGTAATCTTTCAAGAGAATGGAGGTATGTCCACAATCACTCTAAAGAATTAATTATCGATGATCCGATACAAGGAGTAAGAACTAAATCCTCGCTTAGAGATGTTTGTAATTATGTAGCTTTTATTTCACACCTAGAATCCAAAATAATAGATGAAGCTGAAAAAGATCATAACTGGATAATTGCCATGCAAGAAGAGCTAAATCAATTTGAAAGAAACAATGTATGGACACTTATTGCTAGACCTAAAAATTACTCCATAATAGAAACTAAATGGGTATTTAAGAATAAATTAGATGAAGATGAAAATGTAATAAAAAATAAAGCAAGATTAGTTGCTAAAGGATATAATCAACAAGAAGAACTTGATTTTGATGAAACATTTGCTCCTGTTGCTAGACTAGAAGCCATAAGAATGCTACTTGCTTTTGCTTGTTTTATGAACTTTAAATTATTTCAAATAGATGTTAAAAGAACTTTTCTAAATGGTTATATTGCTAAAGAAGTATATATAGAGCAACCTTTAGATTTTGAAAGTTATAATTTTTTAGATCATGTATTTAAGTTAAACAAAGTATTATATGGTTTAAAACAAGCTCCTAGGGCTTGGTATGAAAGATTAAGTAAGTTCTTACTAGAAAATAGTTTTTCAAGAGAAAAGTTGATACAACTCTATTTATAAAATGAAAAAATAAAAAAATTCTAGTCATACAGATATATATTAATGATATTATATTTGGGTCTAGTAATAAAGATTTATATCAAGAATTTATCAAGTTCATGCAGGAGGAGTTCGAGATGAGCATGATGGAAGAACTCACTTTCTTCCTCAGACTCCAGATCAAGCAAATAAACGAATGGATCTCCATCACCTAAAGTAAGTACACAAGAGAACTATTAAAAAAATTTGGAATGGAGAGCTCAAAAATTGTAAGTACATCTATGACCCCTTTTTGTAAATTAGATAAGGATGAACATGGCAAGAATGTTGATTCAAAGCTCTATAGATGCATGATAGGTTCTTTATTATATCTTACTGCTAGTAGTTTTGATATAATGTTCAGTGTATGCATGTGTGCTAGATATCAGTCAAATTTTAAGGAATCTCACTTAAATACTGTTAAGAGAATTTTTAGATACTTAAAAGTAGCACAAAACCTAGGATTTTGGTTCTCAAAATAATCTTCTATGAACTTAATAGGTTACTCAGATGCAGACTTTACTGGATGTAGACTAGATAGGAAAAGTATTAGTAGAATTTGCCAATTTCTAGGAGTGAATTTAATCTTTTGATTTAGCAAGAAGCAAAATTCGGTAGCATTATCTACGGCCAAGGCTGAGTACATTACAGCCGAAAGTTACTGTGCTCAAATCTTATGGATTAAGCAATAACTCATAGATTTTGGTATTGAACTTAAAAACATCCCCATAAGATGTGATAACACTAGTGTCATTAATTTGATCAAAAATCCAATCCAATACTCTAGATCAAAATACATTGAAATTAGATATTATTTCATAAGAGAACATAGTTAAAATAATGATATTACACTTGAGTACATAAATACTAAAAAATAAGTAGATAAAATTTTTACTAAAGTACTAAATGAAAATAAATTTTATAAAATTAGAAGGAAATTGGACATCTTAGACCCTTCTACTTGAACTTTAATCATAATTTCACTCTTAAAATCCTTCTAAAATTTTTTGATTTCATTATCTTAATTTTGGGAGCCATCTATCTTTTTTTGAGATTTTTTAAGATAATTAAAAAATCATCAGTGCTATTCAGATACTATCTTAGATTTTTTTCATTGAAATATTTTATCAAAAATCATATCAAAATTTATCTGGTGATACGATCATGATGTTGTCATCAGGACATCATGATTATCAATCAAATTCTGACTTTAATAAAAATTAAAAATACGTAGAAAATAGTGAGTCGGATCGAATCCACAGAGAAGGCAAGATTTTGAGTTGAAATCTTTGATTTTGTAAAAAAAATAAAATTTTGAAGAAAATAATTTAAGTTGAAAAATAAAAATTAAAAGTGTAAAAAATAAATCAGGTACTAAGATCTTCTAACTAGATCCTAGCATCTACTTGTAAAAAATAAAAGACAGAAATTTAAAGTACAAGAAAATAAATTTTTCATTAACTAGAATTGAAATTCAAGTATAAAAAATTTAAAAATAATAATAAAATAAAATAAAAATAAACTATAATAAAGATCCGAAGTTGATCAGTCCAGTCTTATCGAAAAGATAGTTGATGACCTCTCGTCTTCCGTCGTACATCGTAGAGCGAACCAACTTTTCTCCTTCTTCTTGGGTCCCTAAAGCTATTTTATTTTTTTTTTATTTTTTTTCTTACTTTTTATTGATTTTTTTTACTCTCCAGACTTATTCCCGAACTTTTTATTTATAGGTAAATTTTTTATATTTTTTTGGTAGGAAAAAGAGTCCTAAAATCCTTAGAAATCGTATTAATCTCTTTAGGAATATTCCTGACCGTCGGATCAAACTTGAACCACCCAAATCTAATAAAAATCCACAGTTTTAATCCTTCTCTCAGTCGGATTCATTCTCAGCAATTTGATCTGGGTTCTGATAAAGTTTTGGCCGTCGGATCGTGCAAAAGATCTCCTATTCAAAGTCGGGAACATCTTCAACCATCCGATCGCTTGATGGATCACTTCTGGGCCATCGGATTGTACAGAAGAGTCCTCTTATAAACCAGCAATGGATGCTGACCGTCGGATCTGGGTCGGAATGAATGTCAGCTATTGGATCATATCCAGAATCCTTCTCTCACTGTGAGCCGCGTCTGTGGACCGCCTGAAGTTTCTTATGGATCGTGCCATGGCTCTGTGGATCGAGCGATTGGTCCACCATGCACTAAAGGTAATATTTTTTATTTTTTAAGATATTTTGACTCTATTTTTGCTTCAATTTTTATCTAAAAAATAAAAAAAATGCATTAAATTCTTTAAATTTTTTTTATTATTTTAATGCTTAAATTATTCAATTAAATTAATATTTATTTTCTATAAATATGCTCTAATTTTATATTTTTCTAAAATTATTTAGTTTTATAAAAAAAAATTAATTTATTCATGAAATTAGATTTTTAAGAAGATGTTAGCATCATAAATTATCAAAAAAGTAAAAATATACCATTTATCACATCCTCCAACTGGAACTTTGCTCATCCTCGAGTAAAGAAAGAATTTAGAATTAAGTACCATTTAACTTAAAGTTTCAAATTTCATCAAATAATTTTTAAAAGACCATTGATATTCAGTAGAGCGTGAGTGAGGTATGTCATTGGAGTATTAATACTAATCAATATGAGAGTCAAACTAAGAATACTAAATTTTTTTCTGAACTTTTCTAAATTATTCCTACCTTTATCTCCAAATCATTCACCTTCATATAGATAAGTATATTGTTATTTCCATCCTTCATTTATTGAACCTTTTTTCTCTCTCTCTTTTTTTTTTTAATATTGTACCGCTATTGAATGTTTTAACCTCTTAAGCTTTCTGTTTGACCCATGTAGCAAGTTTTCAGCCAATGACTCCCAAACCAAATGATTTTAGGGTACTAAATATAAAATATCCCTCGGACCTACTTGCTCGAATCAAACAGGCTACGAGTTAAAACTAGCTTTACAATAAAGCTTCTTTATCCTTCATATCTTTTGATGCGAAACTCAATGCTTGCTTAGGCAAAGAGGTCAGTTACTCAACATGAAGTATTTGAAAACTCTTTTTTTTATATATATATGAAGAAATATATAGTTACCCTGCACAAGCCCATAAAAAGTTAACTCTTCTTTGATGCTGGTAGAAAAATTTAGAAATGCTCAAAGAAAACTGTTTAAGTTCTAAACTTAATTTTTTATTGAGTTTTCTTAATATTTGATCCCTCAATATCTCATAAACTCTTTGGTCTGTATATCAATTTTCTTTTAAAAATACTTGGTTTAACTCGATTCTTAAGTATAATCAAGTGCTTAAATGCTAAATACTAACTTACTTGAGGACTTAAAAAAAAATTTTATTCTCCCCGCCAACTTAATCAACATTGTCTTCAATGAAGTAAGAAAAATGAAGGGTGCATGCAAAAAAAAGGAAAAGGAGAGATACCACTTGATTCATAAGTCTTTTCAAAATTGATTCTCCCCCCAACTTAGCCAAGATTATCTTCAGATCCCTACAAAAGGCTCAATTAACCTAAATATAATGTAAAAGATAAAAGCTAAAATTAAAAACTGTGTTGCCTCTCAAGAAGCGCTAAGTTTACCATCTTCAGCTAGACCATGCTGATTCTCTTACCTATCCCATGTCAAATTTTGGATTGACAAATTTTAATGATTTTGGATTATCAATTTTAAGAAAATAGTTTATAATAAATTTTAGTATTTTATTGCCAATCTTCAAAAAATATTTTACATCCTCCTTCTTAATTTTAGAAAGATAATTCACAAACTTATTCACAAATCCTTGTTTGTCAAGAATTTCTCCTATTTATTCTTCTAAAATGCTCATGAATTGAGTTTTTAGGTTAGGAGTTGAGTTTGAAGTAATAGGTACTGGAAGGGTATCTTTTGATTTTAAACATATATTCTCAAGTATGATCAAAGATTGTTGCCCAGCTATGCAACCCAAGAGGGGGGGTGAATTGGGTTTCTAAAAATTTTAAGCTTAACTTATGACTTATGAAAAATGTTTGACAAAGCTAAATAGATAGAGTGAGTAGAATTAATTCAAGGCTAACAGCAAGAGCAAGAATGCAAGAGAATAATGAAGAGATAAAGAAGAGCAATTAGACACACACCAAATAAAAAGATTTATAGTGGTTCGGTGCCAATCTTGCACCTACATCCACTCCCAAGCTCCTACTTGGAAATTTCAATCCACTAATCTTGTATTCAACCTGAATACAAATGTCAGAAACTCTGACTCTAGCTATTCCAAGCTAGTCTACTTATTTTTCGGGTATAAGCCAACCCAATACACTCTGATTCTAGGTTCGGATCAACCTTCCCTTGTTTTGGAACCCCTTCAAAATAAAAACAATCACTCAAACCGAGTATAATAATTAATAGCATAAATAAGTACAAAGAAAGCTCCTTTAATGAGCGAATATGACTTTAAATACACTTTACTCAAGAGAAGAAGACCCTTTTTGAATTTTCTCAAGGTGGTTGGAGACTTGAATGTGCACTTGAGGAGTTGGTGAGCTTGGATTAAAGGCTTCTTTGAAAGCTTTGAATGAGCTCTTGCTTAGGGCTGAAAAGTTTGCTTGAAATCCCTTTTTCAAAATCTCTCTCTTTGAATACTCTTTGATTCCCACCTTTTTGTTCCTTTTATAGCTTTAAGAAATAGAGGAAATCATTCTAGACTGGAAAAAAAACCATTAGACTGCATTAAATGAGCATTAAAAGTATTTAAAATAGGTTAAAAACTAACCGTTACCAAAAAATCCCGTCACAGGGGTCGACTCATGAGTCGACTCATGCCTGGAGGTCGACTCATGGGTCGACCTCTGTGGAAAATCGTCACAGAAGTGAACGGGATCCATGGTTCTGTAAAACTGGCAAAAGGACCCGCAGAGGTCGACTCATGAGTCGACTCATGCCTTGGGGGTCGACTCATGAGTCGATTCAGAGGGTGTGCCAAGTCTGTGTCGGCCAGGAATTTCAGCGTGCCAGCCATCTCATGTGCCATGAGTCGACTCATGGGTCGACTCATGATTTTCAATCATGCATATCTTTCAAAATACAAGTCCAAAATTAATAAAATTTTTACCATTGGATCACAAATCTTTTGTTGTATCATTTGATACTATTAAATCAGGATTTTGGTAAAATTATAATTTTGCCCCTGAAGAGCAATAAGTCTTTTTCAAGTGAAAATATTGGTACCCTTTCAACTGCTTTGTAATCATCAAAATCAATCTAAGGAGAAACAATCTCCCCCTTTTTGATGATGACAAAATACTTGAACAAAAGCATTATATATGAATCAATGATCATGAATTTCAAAGGAATGAAATGCATTATAGGTAGTTTGAAGATAAATAGAAAATTTACAACCAACTTATAAGTGCATTTGCTTGAAAAGAAGATTGATTCTTTTGGCATGTAAACATGTGCCCATTTGCATAATAATTTGCCATTGCTTAATGATTTGAAAATTTCTCATTTGATTATGTAATTTTGGTATCAGAGTAAAAAATTGTTTTTGTTATCAGAGCAAAGCAGATTTACATTAGGATTTGAAAATTGCGTGTTTGAAAATATCTCATTTGCTCATTTGCTTGTTTTTCAAATTTCTTGAAAATTCGCTCATTCTCATTTGATTATTTAGTTTTAGTATCAGAGATGTTTAACAATTAAGTGTATCAATGCATGCTAAGAATTAATTTTAAAGCATGTCAGAGCATGTCAAATTTTTAAATGTTCAGAGCATGTCTAATTTTAAGCATATCAGAGCATGTCTAGAAGTAATTTTAAAGGTTGCTCAATTGCTTTGTGCTTAGCAATTCATTCATTTTGTTAGCAATCTTGTTTAATTTCTCCCAATTCACTCATTTTATTGTTAAGTTTTTATTTATCTTCTTTTGATACTTTTGCTTAGCAATTACCAGTCATTTAATAATCTTGCTTTTGATATTTTTCTTTAATTTCTCCCCCTTTTTGACATCATCAAACATTGTTAACTCCCCTCTTTTTTGAATACATTTTTCTTTAGTGTTTCTTCAAACTTCTTGTGCTAATCATTAATGTTTGCTCCCCTGAATACAGCAATCATAAAAAAAATATGCCATTGATACCATAATATGAATTAGCAACAAAGAGAAGATGATGATATTTCAAAGAGTAGATATATTTGATTATCCATTTCAAAGAGTAGATATATAATTAAAAGATGATTGATACCATAGCTGTTCCAATACATATTTCATAATATAAAAGTCAACTAGTTAACATCATTACATGACCCAAAAGATAGATCCTAGAAAGAATAACAGACATGACTAACAACAAGGATCTAGAGAGCACATGTCTCTATGGATCAGAATCAGATATATCAGAGATGGGGTGGGAGATGATGGATCATGACCAAGACTCATCCTCTACCCCGTCTGCCTCTGCCACGAGTGGAGGTGCTGGCACGAGTAGGTGGGCGAGATGATCCTGAAGGCTGAGAACGTTCAGAGGCCAAAGACTGGACTGCAAGAGAGAGCCTGATGGAATCAAGAATGTTCAAAGCTCTCGAAACAGACTGAAGCAGTGCAGTGAACTGTGTAGAAGCATGCTCACTAGAGCCTCTGATCTCTCTCCTCAAGAACTCATAACCACCCTCCAATACATCTCTGAGCCTGCCAGCCTCCGCAGTAGGTCTGTGACCTCAATAGTGCACTCCTGTGGCTGAGGATGGGCCAAAGCTAAGACTTGCCCCTGCAAGTCAAGTACTCTCCCAGTCAGTCTCAAAATGCAATCCTCGAGCTACTGAATCCGAACAGACTGATCTGAGATCATCTGAAATACAGTAGAGATATGGAGGATCAAGGTCTGATCAGATGTATCTAATGATGTGGATCTCGGTGCGAATGCAGAAGTGCTCCATTGACGAGAAAGCAAGGAAGCCACACGCTGAGAAATCTACTCAATCTGATCATCAGCCAATCTAAACTCTGAAGGAGGTGCTCTGCTGTCTGGCTGCTGAACTGGTGTGTACCTCCTGGTG
>NC_025996.2:56130564-56161737 GCF_000442705.2 Elaeis guineensis | reverse complement strand
GATATTTTGAAATACAATGTGGACAACCTGATCAGAGTTGACAGTTGAACTCTGGGGTGTCCTATGATCATTTTGGTCAAGGGGATGAATTATATGAAAATTATATCCGCATGGGTTCTAAGGATGTTGTTCTACACATTCGACCTATCCGGTCGTCGGGTACCATTGCTAGATGGTCACTTCGATTGGTATAGAAATTTATTCCTATACTACCGGCTTAGGTTCAGACCTATGAGGTCACACACATTAGAGTTCATGATCCGATCGGATGGTTGATCAACGATTAAGAATCGTTCTAGGGTTAAATGATCAATACGATTGGCATTTAACCTAGTGCAAGTGTTGTAGAAGGATCAATTAGCAATTTGATTGCTAATTGGCTTAACTTGATTAAGCCAATGGGCTGAGATTAACTCTAATTAAATATGATTTAATTAGATTTAATTTGGGCTTGATTGGATCAAGTCCAATTGGTTTATTGGATAAGCCAAGTGCAAGGAAAAATTAGTCCTAGTTCAACTAGGACTTGGGTCAATCTAATTTCTAATTTGATTAAAAAATTAAATCAGATTTAAATCTAATTTAATCTGATTAAATTAGGTTCTTAATTTGGTTAAGACCTATTTTAATTGGGTTGATCTAATTTTGGTTTGATTTGGTTTGAGAAACCAAATTAAAACAAGTCATAAGATAGAATCCTAGTAAGACTAGGATTCTACCTTGCACCACATAAGCCTTCCCCATGCCCTCTCATTCAATGCCAATCTCCTCTTATTTTGTGTGAAAAAAGTCCTCTCCCAGGTCTCTCTCACGTTCACAAAAGATCTCCTCTCTTCTTTCTTACATGGAAGGTGGTTTGGATCAAATAAAAAAGGAATAAGTTTGGATTTCGAATTCTATGAGGTAGAGTTTTAGAAATCCAAAACTCTTTCAATTTTGCACCGAATTTATCCAAATTTTTTTTGGAATTTTCATGGCTTTTAGGATATACATTGTGTACCCTTTGCTAGTGATCCATACATGAAAATAAGGAGGAGGTGCTCAAGAGTTGGGCACCCCTTATCTTGCTATGTTTGGATAAGCCTTGACTAGGTATTTGACCTAGACAAGGACTCTATCATATCTCTCTATATAAAATGAGTTTCTTCATGAAATTTAGGAGAATATAGAGATTTGAGAGACCTTTGTGCCATCCAAAAATTAGAGAGAAAGACCTTTGGGTCGTGTAGATATAAAAGATGCAAGTTAGGGTGTCTAGAGAGAAAAACATGAAGAAGAAGAGGGTCTTCTTCTAGGGTTTTTTGTTTTCATATCTTTCCTCCCTCCATCTTGAGTTTCCTGAGAGCGTCTCAGATCTGAAACTCCTCCTTTTACTTTCCATCTTTGGAAGAGTCCAAATCAAGAAGAAGGAGGTACTTGATCAGCCATCAAAGAAGGATCAGCGTAGTACTAGCATACTGTGCTGATTTCCTGAAGCAGGACTTCTGATCGAGATTCGTGGGCTCGTGTGGATGACTCCTAGAGGCCGGATGCATGTGCGGCTTGCAACATCATCCTTAAGCCCAGATCAGCGAGGTTAGAGCGTCTAACTTGCAAGGTAATAGATCTGATCTATTGTTTAATACATACATTAGATGTGGTATAGAAACATGTTGATATGATCAACATGTAGTTCATGCTATATTTATATATTTTAATTTTTGATTTAATGCTATTAATAATCATGTAATAGGATCTTAGATCTAGGAATTCTCTGGTTTTAGAAAATAAATTTTGATTTATTTTAGTCTTCCGCTGTATGATCTTGAAAAAGTTTCAAGATCTAACCCTGAAACCCTAGATCTGGTTCCTACAAAAGGATCACTTACACAACTCCCACTAGAGAATTATCAGTTGACATGTAAATAAGAGTCCATCTAATTATTCTCTTATAGGTTAATTCAGTGAACTCATTCTTAAATGAGCACACATATCCTTGTATTAGTGTCACCATACAAGTGGTTGTGAGATCAACCACCCTCATTTCTAAGCATATATAGGGTATGCTAGTCGTATCGGTATCATTGATCCTGACTCAATATACTAATGACTAAAAATATTTTAGATCAGGGCCATCAAAGATTTAGGTCTCATTGGTGTGATCTCATCACAACCCTAAAATCATTATCCAGACCTATGGGGTTCATTATAATCTTAAGAACAATAAGATGCAGCATATAATGAATCAAAAATATCTATTTATTAATAATATTAATGTCAATTATATGAGTTTGAAAGATAAATTATAAAAAATACTCTATCGCATCCCATATGCGATTGGCTTGTAGGATATTATTCTTTCAATCTTCCACTTGCACTAAAACTAATCACCCCTATACTTGATACCCATGCTATCAAGGTGGCGGTCAAACTGCTATATTGACAAGGCCTTAGTGAATAGATCTGCTATATTATTCTTGATATCAACTCACTCCACAATCACATCGTATTTTTTGACTATCTCCCGAACAAGGTGGAATCATCTTAGGATGTGCTTGAATTTATAATGGGATCTTGGTTCTTTGGCTTGAGCAACTATCTCAGTATTATCACAATAAAGAGGCACTGGTTATTCAATCTCTGAAACCACATCCAACTCTGTGATAAATTTTTTCATCCAGACGGTCTCCTTAGCAGCCTCACTTACAGCAATATACTTGTTGGAAATAGTGTCCCAAAGCCAATCATCAGCCTGTTGATGATTGTACTTTTTGTTGTATTAGTACATAAATTATAAATAAATATAAATTATTTTAGTATTTTTCATCACAAATTATCATCTTCTAATGAACTCCTGTGTTGTGATGAAGTCCTTAGGACTATTTAGACTCGACAAAGGAGGATTTGTCGTTTAGTCCTTAAATCTGTTTGCAACCAAATGATATGTTGTTACCAAGGACAACAATGTTTATCGAACATAGGTCGTTGTGTGCCATATAGGTTGGTTATCCTCTTAACCAAGGAGTGTAGAGACACTGGTATGGCATACAGGTGAGATGTAAGGGTACATCTGCACTGAACGTGATCGACTCCGGAGCTATCTCTGCTGTCAAGATTTGCTTCGATAGGATATGGGTATAAATATCCCTCCGATCTGAGACCGCCACGATGACTTGCAAGCAACTCACTGCACTTAGCACTGGACTACCTAAATTTCTAATTCAGTGACAGAAGGCTGCTGGGTGTAGTCAAGTACTTGACTTATCGGTGTGTGTGTCAAGATGGGATTGACCACTCCAGTTCAGGAGCTGTGTACAGTCATATTTCAATTTAGTAAAATCTTAGCCAGGGTAGTCCTAGTAAGGAGTCACAGGACTGATTGAGTTGAGCATGACTCGGATGATCTAATCAGGGTTGATAGTTTAACCCTGAGTCATCCTAAACACAGGGGTCAAAATGGATGAATTATAGAGTAACCATATTCACGTAGGTTCTGAGTGTTGTGATTGTGACTATTTGACCTATCCAGACGTCGGGTATCATTGCTAGATGGTCACTTCGATTAGTACAGGATTTGGTTCCTGTGCTACCGACTTAGGTTCGAACCTGCAGGGTCACACACATTAAAGGTTCATATCTGATCTGATGGCTGATGAAGAGTCTTAATATTCATGGACTATGAGTCCTACATGTCTGGGACTCTGTGATCAAGAATCAGGATTTTCTGATCATAAGTCCCACACATTTTGGGTACCGGGGTCAAGAGTCCCACTGGTTTGGGACTCTACGATCAAGGTTTCATATTGATGGACTTTAATACCCGATTGCCTATCAGATTTGGACTCAATATTTATGAGAGATTTAATTAGTGATTTGATCATTAATTAACTTAATTTGATTGAGTAATTATTTTTGGATCAAGTCCAATTGAATTGGATTTAGTTGGGTTTGACCCGATTAGGTTAAGAGTTGACCTAATCGTCGAGATGGTTTGATCCCTGATTTGATCAGGGGTTGGACTTAATCAATTTTTAATTTGATTAAAATTTTATTGAGCCTAATTATGCCTAATTAAGTTGAGTTTAATTTAGTCTAATTGTGCTTAACCTATTTAGATTAGGTTGGCTCAATTAGGTTCAAACCACCTTGACCTTTCTCCCTGTGCCACCTCACTTCTTCTATGCATATTTGAATTCACAAGAAGCAACTTCTCATAAATTTTCTCCACACAGAAGGCATCCCATGTCCACCCTTGTGCACCAATTATCTAGATAAAAATAAGTTGGTTGGCCATTCAAATTCAAAAGAAAGTTTGAATTTGAATGAGCAACCAACTAATCTATGTGCCATGCTCTTATCTTGTGCGCCCCATATTTTATATGAGAAAGTGTTTCTCGTGTAAACTCTCCATGCACAAATCAACTCACGCCCCTTCTCTTCTCATGCCCAAGTGGATAGGGATGAGTTGATTTTGCATTTGAATTCAAATTTGATTTGAATTCAAATGTGCAACCACTTATCTTTATCCTCTCACACGGATAAGACATGTTCGATGTTGGTTTAAAAGGAGGAGAAAGGTGGGGCGTATGTAAAATTTTTTGGAGAAAAAGAGTGGGGTGTGAGGAAGCCTTGTGCACAAGTAGAAAGTCCATATCCTTTCGAGAGAAAGAGAAAGAAAAGAAAAAACAAGTGGGCGCAGGTTTCCAATGAGTTCCTTAGGGTTTCAGCCTGGGGTTCGGGAAGTGAGAAGGTGAGCTACGAGTGTCGTGAGTCCACCAAATTTTAGGAAGATCTTCAACATCCTCTCAAGCACATCTACTAATGATCTAGAGTATCTAAAGAATCGACAGACATCGATCGAAGGAGTTCGATCAGCATCGATCGTTGAAAGGGCTCTACAACGAGCTAGCACTCGTGAGGAGCCGATCAGATCGGGAGCCTCGTGCGGATGATCTGTAGCGGTCAGATATGCTATGTGGCTGCATCATGATGATCAGACTCTCCCGACGGTGAGCAAATTATGGTGATCGACTATCCGCACAAAGGTATTATGTTTTGAACATAGAACAGTAAATTGTTTACTGTTCAAATTTGAATTTCAAATTTAAATCCATGCATGCTGTATATCATATTTAGATCCTAGTGCAACGTAAATATATGTTAATTAATTAGATTAATTAATTATTTTTGCTGTAAAATAATAATTTTAAAAAATTTTAAAATTACTATTTTACCCCTGCACTCAAATTTCACTTCAAATGGTATCAGAGCGGGTTCTAAGATATGATATATAAATTTGCATGCGTAGATTAAGTTGTAATCTAAAAGTTTAAATTTGAAATTTAAAATTCAAAATTTAAAATTTGCATTTTGAAAGTTGTTCAAAATTCAAACATTTGAAATTCAAATTTTGAATTTTGAATTTTGAATTTTGAATTTTGAAATTTGAAATTTGGTTAAAATTTCAAATTTAAAATTCAAAATTTAAAATTCAAAATTTGAAATTCAAAAATTTGAAAATTAAAAATTGAAAATTATTTGAAATTTAAAATTCAAAATTTAAAATTTAAATTTTAAAATTGATATATTTAGATATACATGATCCAAGTAGCAAGTAATTGAATTGGGTTGGTTGCCATGGCCGTCCGATCATAGGAGAAAAGTAGGGTTTAAAGGCCCTCTCTTCCCATTCGATGGGGTCTCCTATGACGGTAGGGGTACCGCTGCAATTATATCCCATGCAGATGAAGCAGCGAAAAGACTTAATTGTAAAGGTTCAATTATAAAATTTATCATGAATATGTTAGATTAGATCTAAAAGAATATTCATGATTTATTTTGATTGAGTTATTTTCTGTTATGTAATTAGCAATAGGATTGCTATTTATGAAATATGCTGATCTATTTATGAACTGAGTCAACATATTTGGTGAACAGAAAATAAAATCATTCAAATTTGAAAATTATTTTCAAAAAATCAAACCCTGACCCATCAACCCAAATACTTAATTAAAAGAATTAAGTGTTGTCAAGTTGGTCTAGAATTGTGAATTAAGACCTAAGATAATTGCATAAACTTGTGGGTCAATGGGTTAGATGGATTAGGTCCATAATTGGGTTAGACCTAAGGTTAGCTTAAAGAAATGGACTAAATTAGAGTAATTGGTCAAATCTAATCAAAAGTTGAATTAGATTAGATCAAGGACACTCTAGACTCAACTCCAATAGTTGTAGTTGAATGGGTCCATGTCTTTAACTAGACCAAGATGGACTTAATTCATGGCTACATGGTGGAACCTAATTTACTAAGTTGATCAAATTAAAACTAATGAACCAGTTGGTGTCTAAGGTAAGTTCGGTAGTTTGACTAGTGGTTCTTAAGTGGGAGCTACTCGCATTAATTCGATCTCTGACGAGTTAATGGCATATCCCCACCACTGATCTCACTTACCTGGCCAACCTGGTGAGTTAGGTTTTGATTAGATCACTTGATAATTAGGGCTCACCCATGTCATTAGGTAAATCAGTTTGACTGATTTAGGTGCTCCTAATGCCAGCTTTAATTAAATCTTTTTTAATCTGACTTAGTGAAGTCAGTGGGAGGATTAAAATTGGCTGGATATTTTCTTCTCATCTATCCTTTAATAAAATCTTCAAAAATTATTAGGTCCTAAAAATGATTAAGTTATAGTGATAACTAAGTCATAGCCTCCCATTAAGTGAGTGATAATGAGTCCATTAGTTTAATAATCATTGGAGGCCCAAAGGCCTGGTGCTTATTGACTAATAGAATTATCATTCATAATATGATAATTTGGTTTAAGCCTTTCTGATGGTGGTAAGGTTGGCCGGCCAAAGTCGGGCCTGATCATTTATTGGTCCAATTCACCAAATCAAGTCATGTTAATGGTTGGACCTAACCAGATCTTTTCAGTGGAGGCCAAAGCCTACTGATTAGGTTCTGGGGCAAAATCAATTACTAGAAGTTGTTTAGAGAATCAACTGGTTATGAACCTACCCATAGATGCACATGGGTTGACCAACCAAAGTTGGGCTCGTGTGTAGTCTTTGCGGATTCTAGTACCCACTAAAGAATTAAAGTAATTCTTCGAATTGGAGGTTGAGGCTACCAGTCTGTAAAAATACTGGGAGAAACTTTAGACTAAAGTCCAAATCTTTAGTATTAATAATTTATGTACTAATTAAGGTCTGATTCTTTTTTATGCAGCTATGGCCACTACCCTGTCGCTCCAGTCATTATTAGATAATGACAAGCTTATGGGACCTAATTTTGATAGCTAGTATCGAAAATTAAAAATCATCCTTGAGCATGAGTGGATTCTTTATATAGTAACGGATCCAGCACCTGAGGAGCCAGCCCCGAACTCTAGAGGGACGGTCCGAGATACTTACCAGAAGTGGCTTAATGACCACACCACCGTTCGATGCATTATGCTAGCGGCAATGAATGATGAGTTCAGCCACAGGTTCGAGAACACCCGCCTCAGGAGATGCTTCAAATGTTGAACGACTCCTTTGGCATGCCTGACGACATTGAAAAGCATAAAACTAGTTGTGCCATTTTCAATGCTTGGATGAGGGATGGGGCCTCAGTCACTGATCATGTATTGTACATGATCGAAATGATTGAGCACCTAAGTAAACTGAGCTTTCCCCTGCACGAGCAGCTCGGTAAGGATGCGATCCTTAATTCTTTGCCCAAGTCCTTCCTCCCCTTCCTTACTCATTTTCGAATGACAAAGTCTGCAGTGAACTACCACGGCTTATTGAGGTTGCTGCAGAACTTTGAGAAGGACCACCAGCTCCATAAGGAGTCGGTGAATGTTGTGGGAGGGTCTTCTTCTGGTTGTCGACCCTTTAAGAAAAGAAAGAAGAACAAGAAGAAGAAGAATAAGAAGGTGCAGCCGCATGCTGGGATGTCTGCACAGGGTCAGACCAAGAAGCGCAAGCCCGATCAGAGCTAGGCAGAGTGCTTCTTTTGCAAGAAGCAGGGGCACTGGAAGAGGAACTGTCCTCTATACATTACCTCCCTGGACCCAAACAGGCCGAAGAAGAAGCAAGGTAATTATATGATAACACCTTGCAACTTTTCCATTTGTGATACTACTGCCTGGGTATTGGATACCGGAAGCTCTTATCATATTTGTAATTTGATGTAGGGTCTGCAGGTCAGTAGGAGATTTGATGAAGGTGAGAGGTTCCTGAACGTTGGAGATGGAAATAAAATTCCAGTTCTAGCTTTAGGAATCATAAACCTTATAATCAATTCTCGTAATGTAATTCTAAGTGAATGTCACTATTGTCCAAGCTTTTTATTAAATATTATTTCTGTAGGCCTTTTGGCCATGTACGGTTATGATTTTTTAATTAAAAAAAATATTTGCAATATCATTTTGAATGATGTTACAATATTTGTTGGACAACTAAATAATGAAATTTACTTTCTATCACAACCTGTTAATGTAGTTCAAACCTTCGGTAAATGTCCTAGAATAGATAATGTGTCAGAAGTCTATCTTTGGCACTGTAGGCTATGTCATATCAATAAGAACAGGATAAACAGGTTAGCTCAAGAAGAAATTCTTGAAGTTGGTGATTGCGAATCACTTCCAACCTGTGAGTCCTGTTTTCTTGGGAAGATGACCAGTCATCTTTTATTGAAAAAGGTGAGCGAGCCAGTGAACTCTTGGGTTTGGTACATTCTAATGTATGTGGACCCATGAGCTCAAGTGCAAAAGGTAGATATTTCTACTTCATAACCTTCACAGACGACCTATCGAGGTATGGGTATGTCTATTTAATGAAGCATAAGTCGGAGTCATTTGAAATGTTCAAACTATTCCGAAATGAGGTAGAAAAATAAACTAAAAAGTGTATTAAAACTCTTTGATCTGATCGAGGAGGTGAATACCTTTCCAATGAGTTTCTGACATATCTTGAGAAGAATAGGATTCTCTCTCAGTGGACTCCTCCTGGAACACCATAGCATAATGGTGTGTCTGAAAGGAGGAATCGGACCTTGTTGGACATGGTCCGATCCATGATGGGGTTTGCTGGTCTGCCGATCTCTCTCTGGGGATATGCGCTCAAATCGGCTTGTTACCTTTTAAATAGGGTTTCGAGTAAGTCTGTAACCAAAATGCCATATGAGTTATGGATAGGATGTAAGCCAGTACTCTCGCACCTTAGGATTTGGGGGTGTCCGACTTATGTTAAACGTTTAATTACGGACAAGCTTGGACCTAGGTCTGACAAGTATAATTTCATAGGGTACCCAAAAGAGACCAAAGGGTATTATTTCTACCTAGCTAATGAGCAAAAGGTGTTTGTCAGCCTTAAGGCAATCTTTTTAGAAAAAGAGTTCCTTGGTAAAAGGACTGTTGCCTCTAAGGTCGAACTTGAGAAAGTTCGACAGGTAGAAAAATTGACACAAGTAGCTGAACCTGAACCGGATTTGGTTAGACCAAATTCGGAGCCCATTGTTGATGCACCCTTAAGGCGATCTGGTAGAGTACCACGTCAACCGGATAGATACTATAGTTTCTTGATCCAGGATGGAGATCCTATCGAACTTGATGAAAACGATGAGGATCTGATCACCTACATGAATGCAATGCAGAGACCTGACTCTGAGAAATGGCTAGAGGCCATGAAATCCGAAATGGAGTCCATGAAGGTCAACGATGTGTGGACATTGGTTGACCCACCCGAAGGAGTAAAACCCATAGGGTGTAAATGGGTCTTCAAGAGGAAGAGGGATACAGACAGAAAGGTGGAAACCTATAAAGCCCATCTGGTTGTCAAGGGATATCGTCAACGTTATGGTATAGACTATGACGAGATATTTTCTCCTATGGCAATGCTCAAATCCATTCGAATTATGCTTGCGATAGCTGTCCATCTGGACTATGAAATCTGGCAGATGGATGTGAAGGCAGCTTTCCTAAACGGAGAGCTGGACGAAGAGGTGTATATGATACAACCTGAAGGATTCACATCCACAGATGAGTCTAAGGTGTGTAGGCTACAGAGGTCCATTTATGGACTTAAGCAGGCATCTCAGAGTTGGAACATACGTTTTGATAGGACGATCAAGACGTATGGCTTCGTTAAGAATGGAGAAGAGCCCTGCATTTATAAGTGGGCTAATGGTCCAGTAGTGGTATTTCTTGTATTGTATGTGGATGACATTCTCTTAATCGAGAATGATGTCCCTGTATTACAGGAAATAAAGATTTGACTGTCGTCACAGTTCTTCATGAAGGATCTGGGAGAAGCTTCCTACATCCTAGGGATGAGGATCTATAGGGATAGATCTAAAAGGTTGCTTGGCTTATCCCAGTCTATGTACATTGATACTATGCTGAAAAGGTTCAGTATGGAGAATTCCAAGAAAGGCTATCTTCCGATAGACCATGGAATTTCTCTCTCAAAGAGGGATTGTCCGACAATACCTCAAGAGAGAGAGCGTATGGGTAGAATTTCATATGCTTCGACAGTGGGATCTATCATGTATGCCATGACATATACATGATCAGATGTGGCATACTCACTACGAGTAGTGAGTAGATACCAATCTGATCCAGGGGAGAATCACTGGAAGGTTGTTAAAACCATCCTGAAGTATTTAAGAAATACTAAGGACCACTGGCTTGTTTATGGTGAATCAGACTTGAGACTTATAGGGTTTACAGACTCTAGTTTCCAGTCTGATCACGATGACAGCAAGAGTGTGTCAGGATTTATTTTTACCCTTAATGGTGGGGCTATCTGCTGGAAGAGTTCCAAGCAGCACACAGTGGCTGATTCAATTTGCGAGACAGAGTATGTCGCTGCATCAGATGCTGCCAAAGAAGCAGTGTCACTGAGAAAATTTATCACCGAGCTCAGAGTAGCACCCTTCCTTGTTGGTCCAGTTCTGCTCTACTGTGATAGCTCTGGAGCCATTGCTCAGGCGAAGGAACCGAAGGCACACCAGCGGATGAAGCATATTCTGCGTTGCTACCATCTCATCCGAAAAATCATGGATTGAGGTGACGTTAACCTTCAGAAGATCGACGGAAAGGAGAACCTGGCCGACCCATTCACTAAAGCCATTACGGTGAAGGAGTTCGATGACTTCAAGTCGAAGATGGGTATTAGATACTGCACCGATTGGCTTTAGGCCAAGTGGGAGATTATTGGAAATAATGTCCCAAAGCCAATCGTCAGCCTGTTAATGGTTGTGCTCTTTGTTGTATTAATACATAAATTATAAATAAATAAAAATTATTTTGGTATTTTTTATCATAAATTATCATCTTCTAATGAACTCCTGTGTTGTGGTGAAGTCCTTAGGACTATTTAGACTCAACAAAGGAGAATTTATCGTTTAGTCCTTAAATCTGTTTGCGACCAAATGATACGTTGTTACCAAGGACAATAATATTTATCGAGTATAGGTCGTTGTGTGCCATATAGGTTGGTTGTCCTCTTAACCAAGGAGTGTGGAGACACTGGTATGGCATACAGGTGAGATGTAAGGGTACATCTGCACTGAACGTGACCGACTCCGGAGCTATCTCTGCTATCAAGATTTGCTCTGATAGGATATGGGTATAAATATCCCTCCGACCTGAGACCACCACGGTAACTTGCAAGCAACTCACTGCACTTAGGCACTGGACCACCTGAATTTCTAATTCAGTGACGAAAGGCTGCTGGGTATAGTCAAGTACTTGACTTGTCGGTGCGTGTGTCAAGATGAGATTGGCCACTCTAGTTCAGGAGCTGTGTACAGTCATGTTTCAATTTAAAAATTTTTTGACCAGGGTAGTCCTAGTGAGGAGTCACAGGACTGATTGAGTTGAGCACGACTCGGATGATCTAATCAGGGTTGACAGTTTAATCCTGAGTCGTCCTAAACACAGGGGTCAAAAGAGATGAATTATACAGTAACCATATTCACGTAGGTTCTGAGTGTTGCGATTGTGACTATTCGATTTATCCGAATGTCGGGTACCATTGCTATATGGTCACTTCGATTAGTACAGAAATTGGTTCTTGTGCTACCAGCTTAGGTTCGAACCTGCGGGGTCACACATATTAGAAGTTCCTATCTGATCTGATGACTGATGAAGAGTCCTAATGTTCATGGACTATGAGTCCTACATGTCTGGAACTCTATGATCGAGGATCAAGATTCTCTGATCACAAGTCCCACACATTTTGGGTACCCGAGTCAAGAGTCCCACTGGTTTGGGACTCTACGATCAAGGTTTCATATTGATGGACTTTGATACCCGATTGCCTATCAGATTTGAACTCAAAATTTATGAGAGATTTAATTAGTGATTTGATCACTAATTAACTCAATTTGATTGAGTAATTATTTTTGGATCAAGTCCAATTGAATTGGATTCAGTTGGGTTTGACCCGATTAGGTTAAGAGTTTACCTAATCGTTGAGATGGTTTGATCCCTGATTTGATCAGAGGTTGGGCTTAATCAATTCCTAATTTGATTAAAATTTTATTGAGCCTAATTAAACCTAATTAAGTTGGATTTAATTTAGTCTAATTGTGCTTAACCTATTTAGATTAGGTTGGCTCAATTAGGTTCAAACCACCTTGACCTTTCTCCCTGCGCCACCTCACTTCTTCTGTGCATATTTGAATTCACAAGAAGCAACTTCTCATGAATTTTCTCCACACAGAAGGCATCCCATTCCCACCCTTGTGAACCAATTATCTAGATAAAAATAAGTTGGTTGGCCATTCAAATTCAAAAGAAAGTTTGAATTTGAATGAGCAACCAACTAATCCATGCGCCATGCTCTTATCTTGTGCGCCCCATATTTTACATGAGAAAGTGTTTCTTGTATAAACTCTCTATGCACAAATCAACTCACATCCCTTCTCTTCTCATGCCCAAGTGGATAGGGATGAGTTAGTTTTGCATTTGAATTCAAATTTGATTTGAATTCAAATGTGCAACCACTTATCTTTATCCTCTCACACGGATAAGACATGTTCGACGTTGTTTTAAAAGGAGGAGAAAGGTGGGGCGTGTGTAGAATTTTTTGGAGAAAAAGAGTGGGGCATAAGGAAGCCTTGTGCACAAGTAAGAAGTCCATATCCTTCCGAGAGAAAAAGAAAGAAAAGAAAAAACAAGTGGGCGCAGGGTTTCCAGTGAGTTCCCTAGGGTTTCAGTTTGGGGTTCGGGAAGTGAGAAGGTGAGCTACAAGTATCGTGAGCCCACCAAATTTTAGGAAGATCATCAACATCCTCTCAAGCATGTCTGCTGATGATTTGGAGCATCCAAAGAATTGACAGACATCGATCAAAGGAGTTCGATCAGCATCAACCGTTGAAAGGGCTCTACAACGAGCTAGCACTCGTGAGGAGCCGATCAGATCGGGAGCCTCGTGTGGATGATCCGCAGAGGTCAGACATGCTATGTGGCTGTGTCACGATGATCAGACTCTCCTAGTGGTGATCAAATTATGGTGATCGACTATCCGCACAAAAGTATTATGTTCTGAACACAGAACGGTAAATTGTTTACTGTTCAAATTTGAATTTCAAATTTAAATCCATGCATGCTGTATATCATATTTAGATCCTAATGTAGGATAAATATATGTTAATTAATTAGATTAATTAATTATTTCTACTATAAAATAGTAATTTTAAAAAGTTTTAAAATTATCATTTTATCTCTGCACTCAAATTTTGCTTCAATACTCAGCCTCAGTGATCGAATCAACAACAATTTACTATTTGAAACTTTTCAACTTACTGCACCACTATACAATGTGAACACATATCTAGATATCGATTTGCTATCATCCAGATCAGATTGAAAACTAGAATCAATATAACTTTTCTATTTTAAATCAGATCCACCATATATTAGAAAAATATCTCTAGTTCTTATCAAGTACTTGAGTATGTTTTTCACAGGTTTTTCATGATCCTCTCTGGAATTAGCCTGAAATCTGCTTACAATGCTCAAGATATAAGCCACAAATGGTCTGGTACATAACATAGCATACATTATTGATCCTACTGTCGAAGCATAAGGAATAGAACTCATTCTATTTCTCTCTTCAGGTATCTTAAGAGACATCTTCTTAGAGAGTTGTATGCTATGACCTATGGGCAAGTATCCTCTTTTACTTTCCTCTATGTTAAACCTCTTCAACATAAGGTCAATGTATCTAGACTGGGACAAGCCTAGCATCCTTTTCGATCTATCCCTATGGATCTTTATACCAAGTATATAGGATGCTTCACCCAAGTCTTTCATGAAAACCTTTTGTGATAGCCAAGTCTTGATCGATTGCAACATCGGGATATCATTCCTAATAAGCAGTATGTCATCCACATACAAGATCAAAAAGATAATAGCACTCCCACTACTCTTCTTGTACACACAAGATTCATCCATATTTTTGATGAAGCCAAACGATTTGACTGTCTCATCAAAATGGATGTTCCAGCTCTTCGATGCTTTCTTTAATCCATATATAGATCTATAAGCTTGCATACCTAATCTGCTCTCCCACTTGAGATAAATTCCTTTGGTTGAGTCATATAGACTTCTTTTTCAAGGTTTTCATTGAGGAAGGTAGTCTTGACATCCATCTGTCAGATCTCATAGTCATAGTATGCTACAATAGCAAGCATTATCCAAATAGACTTGAGCATGGCTACCGATGAAAAGATTTCTTCATAATCAACACCTTATTTTTGTCTGAAACCTTTTGCCACAAGCCTAGCCTTATAGGTCTCTACTTGGCCATCTACTCCAATCTTCTTTTTGAAGATCTATTTACAGCTTATTGGGGTCACACCCTCAAGCGCATCAACCAACGTCCAAACTTGGTTGGCATACATGGAGTTTATTTTGAATTTCAAGTCATTGAGCCACTTGTCAGAGTCACTACTCATGACAGCTTTCGAATAGGTCGTAGGCTCATCATTCTCAATGATGTGGGTTATGTTGTCATTCTCAATGATAAATCCATACTTGAGTAGTATTTTACGCACTCTACTCGACCTTCGGAGAGGAGGTGTATGTAGTGGCTGTGCCTCAATAATGGACACATCTGGTTGAGAACCATCTGGTGAATCCTGGATGGATTGTAGGTTTTGAACTTCCTCAAGTTCAACAGACCTCCCACTACCTCCTTCTTGGATAAACTCTTTCTCCAAGAAAATGGCATGCCTACCAACAAAAACCATTTGTTGAGTAGAATTATAGAAGTAGTATCATATACTTTCCTTGGGATAACCTACAAACCTGTATTTTTTTGATCTAGCATCCAGATTGTGTCTATCAATATTTTTTACATAAGCTGGGCAGCCTCAAATCTTAAAATGCTTAATATTGGATCTTTTTTCTTTCCATATTTCATATGGAGTGCTAGAAATAAATTTTGAAGGTGTTTTATTTAAAATATATGTTGCAGGCTCGAGGGCGTATCTCTAAAAAAATAATGAAAGATCCATAAAATACATCATGGACCGCACCATATCTAATAAGGTGCGATTCTTCTTTTCCATAATTTCTTTTAATTATGGAGTATAAGGAGGTATCCATGGAGAGAGTATATCATTTTATTTCAAATAATCGAGAAACTCACTAGACAAGTATTCTCCTCCTCGATCCGATCGAAGAGCTTTAATACTTTTATCAGTTTGTTTCTCGACTATTTTTTGATACTCTTTAAATTTGTCAAAGACTTCAGATTTATATTTTATTAAATACACATATCCAAACCTAGACATATCATCAGTAAATGTGATAAAGTAAGAGTATCCACCTCCGGCTTGAATCGACATTGGACCACACACATCAGTATGTACAAGGTCCAAAATGTCACTCGTCCGATCTCCATATCCAGTAAAGAAAGTCTTGGTTATTTTTTTTATGAGACAAGATTCACAAGTTCCATATGATTCATAATCATAAGGATCAAAAATATTATCTTTGTATAACTTGTTAATCCTTGACTCATTTATATGGACAAGTCGGTAGTACCAGAGGTATGTGACATTCACATCCTCTCTCTTTCTTTTCTTTATATTATCAACATGAAGCACATTATCATTAAGTGAAAGAAGCATAAAACCATTATCAATAAAAGCACTTCCATAATATTTATTAAAAAAATATATAGAACAACCATTGTTCTTTGTAATTATTTCAAAATCTTGTTTCAATAACAATAGTACAAAAATAATATTTTTAATAATATTTGAAATGTAATAACAGGTCTTTAGTTCCTAAACTTTTCTCGAAGACAACTTTAAAACCCTGGTTCCTACAGCTTCAGCTTGAATGGACTCTCCACTTGCGTCGAGTAGCTCGAAATCACTTTTATTCATATTTCTTATTTTTTGTAGACCCTGCAATGATTTGCAAAGGTGTGAACTACAGGCGGTATTCAATACCCAACAATCTGATATTGAAGTACTTAATGATAAATTAATTTATATCATATACAAACCTTTAGCAATATTTGCTGATTTCAAGGTTGTAAGGTACTCTTTGCAATTTCTCTTCCAATGGCCCTCCTTGCCACAGTGATAACAAGTATCTTTGGTGGAGACCTTCTTTACCTTCTTCTTGGAGATGCCAGCCTTAGGGTTCAGCTTTTTCTTAGAACACTTCTTTGCCTTCTTCTTGCTGATCTTATCAACATGAAGAACCTGAGTCTTTTCACCCTTGAAATGGCTCTCTACTATTTTTAACAAATTCAAAAGCTCAGACAAGCTGATGTTCATTTTGTTCATAAGATAATTAATGACAAACTCTGAAAAAGAGTCAAGAAGAGACTGCAGGATCAAATTCTAGTTCAGTTCACCATCCATGGCAAAATCCAGCTGTCCTAGATGAGTGATCAAATCAATCATCTTTAGGACATCTGTTTGTACGGAAGAGCCTTCAGTCATACGGGCATGAAACAACTGCTTCGATATCTTATATCGAGCAGTTCGACTTTGCTCCCCATATAACTCCTTAAGATTAAGGAGAATAGAGAAAACGTCCATGTCCTCATGCTGCCTCTGGAGTTCATTGCTCATGGAGGCAAGCATGATACATTTGACAGTCACAATGTCATCTTTCCATATCTTGTATGTGGCCCTTTCTTCCTCAGAAGTATTTTTTCTAAGAGAATCTGGAGCAGGTGTATCCAGAATGTAGGAGACTTTCTCCTGAGTAAAAATAATTCTCAAGTTTCTTAACCAGTTTCTGAAAATTGAGAAATATACTAATATTTCTTAGTGGGATTGAGATCCCTATTCCTCACAAATACCTTGTGGATAGCACAACAAGTATTCATGAGTTCAAGAGTAGATAATTCTTTACCAATTGTACCTTTACAATTCTCAACATCTTTCATTCTAGCCTCTAGACATATATAGTCTTGTAGATAGCACAACAAACTATAGTATTCTAGTTAAGTTGATCCTTCAATTCCTATAGTCATTCTTAAACAATGCTGTCTTTGTGGATAGCACAATAAAGTAACACTATTCAAATATGCCATAAGCATCAATATGCACTTGATCAACATCATGTCAATTTCTATAGTAAGCTTTCTGGATAGCATAACAAGCTCACTAAGATCTTGACATACTCTATCAATCAAGTTTGAAAGAAGGCCCTTGTAGTGTCTACATCACTAATCAATCTAAATTCGAAATTTAAGAAGACCAAATTGGCCAGGTAAGTAGATGGGAGGCTCGCCGTAGTTTTTCTAGACACCAACAGAGTTGGCCAAGCCAGCATATGGATCTAATTAGAAAATTACTTTTCACACTTTTCTCAACATCAATTAATCTTAAGAAATTGACTTTTGATTTAAAAGTGAATCCCGACATTACAACTTAATATAATTTTACAAGGAACTTTAAACTGATCTCGATACATCCTAACTATATAAGCACATAAAATATACACTACAAGTTATGCAAATTTGTATGCTTCTACTATTCAAAATAGCAATCACATTATCATGTCAAAAAATATATAAGGGTGCAATTAAAGTCGTAACATATGACTAACAAATTTATATAATATAACAAACTCTAATCTAATTAGGCATGCATAACATCCTTATCAACTATACATCGATTTAATCATCATGCAACTATGATAATAAAATTTTAAATTAATATAAATTTATAATTTAATAATTAAAATTTAGAATCATGGTTCACAAAAAGTTAAAAATATTTTTTTGAGTTTGATGAATCGATGCAAAAATAATGCTACATTTTTGACAGGATATGAACAAGAACAATTCTAAGCTACTATATTGCACTTGTTTGCTCGAATCAGATAAGGATAGCTCTGATACCACTATTGGGTTTCGACCACATAGTGAAAAGTAATTTTTTAAAATACTCAAATCAATAGCTTCATCAAATAAAATTATTGAGCCGAACCCAAAACCCTAGAATCACCTTGCCGAACACGATCAAAGTAAATTCAAACATGCATAGAGATAGAATATTATACTTTAACCACAATAAAAAAGTAGAATATTGGTGTTCTCCATAAAACCCCAAGGTAAAAGTCCTCCAATGGTGATCCATGCAAAAGTTGGCCGAGGTCCTTCCCAACCGATGCGCAGCCGCAGCCTTGTCTTCTCAAAAATACTACCGGCTTCAAACCTGCGTCACGATCACACCAAAGCCCAGTTACTTTTGATTTTGCTACCAAAATAACATCAAGAAGATATTCTTCAGATATCATATAATTTAGGATTTAATTTTTGCCTCAAACACATGAGAAAAATAAATCCTAGGGCACTCCAGCAACACTTGCTGAAAATCTTACCACCCTTGTAGCAACTTTTGCCACTCAAATTCTCCTCTTTTTTTTCTCAAAATTATTTCAAATTTTTTTTTGTGATTTCCACATCCCTTCTCTCTAGCTCACCCAAAAATCTAAACTAGAAGCCATATGGGGCATCCCCTAGAAATAGGGGACCATTGGACATTACATGGGATGAAGGGGCACCAACTTTTGGGACTCCAAATTCCCATGCACCAAATCAATTCACTGAGTAAATTTTTGGTGATTCAAATACTTAGAGTAGAAGAATTCTTCCAAATTCCAACTTTTTTTAGTTTTTGTCAAGATCACAAGTCAAGATTGATATCTAGCAATATGTCATGACTATCCGAAAGATTTAAAATTTTGATAAAAAATTACCAAAATACCCTTCAGTGGTAAGTTTTCGTGTGATTCAATCTTTCAGTTAAATAATATCTCAGATGAGCTGTGGGCATAAAAATTTGTCAAACCAATCACTTGTCTTTATGTATCTCAATCTGAAGGTGATGATTCAGTTGATGATACATTAGAAATTTTTTTCTAATTATCACCCTACTTTGGCTAAAGACTTTTAGAATCACCGTCCTATGAGATCACATAGGATATTCACTCCTCTTTTAGAAGTAATTGATTCCTTATTGATCACTCACAATCTCCATGCATACTTCACCATATCCAAAACACCTCACACAAGGATCAGAGAATCAAGTTAGCTAGTGAACCAAAACATAGATCCATGTACACAAGGTACCATGGTGACTGTTGGGTACAAAATACCCCCTCAGCCGAAGTTTGCACCAGGAGTGACCCTCCGGGGATTCTGCCAACTTCTGACCTTCGGCGACATCTTTCCGAACCTCTCTAGCGGTCGGGCTTCCGCAGCATTCCCGAGCTCTACCGATGGATAAACCCCCACCAGCGTCGACCAGATTCTCCACGACAGACAGACTCCTACGGGAGCCAGACTTCGTCCCTGACTTCTACCGCAGGCAGACTTCGTCCGGACTCCTACTGGAGCCGAACTTCATCCCCGACTTCTACCGCAGGCAGACTTCGTCCGGACTCCTACGGGAGCCAGACTTCATCCCCGACTTCAACTGCAGGTGAACTTCGTCCGGACTCCTACGAGAGCCGGACTTCGTCCCCGACTTCTACCGCAGGCAGACTTCGTCCAGACTCCTACGGGAGCCGGACTTCGTCCCTGACTTCTACCACAGGTAGACTTCGTCTGGACTCCTACGGGAGCCAGACTTCATCCCCGACTTCAACTGCAGGTGAACTTCGTCCGGACTCCTACGGGAGTTGGACTTCATCCCCGACTTCTACCGCAGGCAGACTTCATCCGGACTCCTATGGGAGCCAGACTTCATCCCCGACTTCTATCACAGGCAGACTTCATCCGGACTCCCACGAGAGCCAGACTTCATCCCCGACTTCTACTGCAGGTGAACTTCGTCTGGACTCCTACGGGAGTCAGACTTCGTCCCTGACTTCAACTGCAAGTGAACTTCGTCCGGACTCCCACGAGAGCCGGACTTCGTCCCCGACTTCTACTGCAGGTGAACTTCGTCCGGACTCCTACGGGAGCCGGACTTCGTCCCCAACTTCTACCGTAGGCAGACTTCGTCCGGACTCCCACGGGAGCCGGACTTCGTCCCCAACTTCAACTGCAGGTGAACTTCGTTCGGACTCTTACGGGAGCCGGACTTCATCCCCGACTTCAATTGCAGATGGCCCTCGCTTATTGAACTAATGCTCAAGGCATCCAATGGTGGATGGCCCGCCAGCAACATCCGAGCTCCTTCCAGATGGATAGCCACCTCTCTCTGCCAGGCACTTCAACTGAGCTTCGGCCGACAGGCCTGGACTCCCTGGTAGGCCACAGTAACGGCCATGACTCTGCTCCACCTCCTGCGATGGATTCTGTATGGCTCCACCACTCTCCGCAACAGGCTCCATGCGGCAGGCCACAGTAATGGCCATGAATCTGCTCCACTTTCTGCGGCGGATGCTGCGCGGCTCCACTACTCCCTGGCGAGTCGCGACAATGGACGTCGCTCCACTTTCTGCAACAGATTCCACATGGTGAGCCATGGTGACAGCCACGACTCCACCCCATTACTCTTCATGATAAATTCCTCCTGGTCCCGTGCGGCCCACGATGAGGCGGTTACAAATAATCGCTATCAATCCGTTGCTCCCCCCGCCTATAAAAAGGGGGCCCAGATACGTTATTCTCTAAGCTCTCATTTCTTACCTAAAAACTCTGCTAAAATTCTCGTTCGAGCACTCCATTCTTGTTGAGGTAAAGAACTGACTTGAGCATCGGAGGATCTTGCTGGAGCAACCCCACCTCCGGTTTAGACTTCTTTTGCAGGTCCCGGCAACGACCGCGACTCCCTCGACTCCAGCTTCTCCGACGCAGGCGGATTTTTGCACCAACAGGGTTGGCACTAGAGGAAGGGGCTGTGTCTTCGCAGTACCCTTGTTCTTAAAGGAGCGCTCAATGGGACCGCCTCCAGTCATCTTTTCCGACGTCCTCTCCCCCTTCCCCCACTAGATCTTCGCCCGATGCCTCCTCGCAAGGCATCCACCTAGCGATCTGCGGCCTCCATGGCCAGGTCTCAGGCTCTGGCCTCACCTCCAGTTTCCCAGCCTTCTTCTCCTCCTCCGACAACGGCCGTCAGCGTGGGGCGTGTAGGAACCAGATCTAGGGTTTCAGGGTTAGATCTTGAAACTTTTTCAAGATCATACAGCGGAAGACTAAAATAAATCAAAATTTATTTTTTAAAACCAAAAAATTCTAGATCTAAGATCCTATTACATGATTATTACATAGCATTAAATCAGAGATTAAAATATATATATATACAGCATGAACTACATGTTGATCATATCAACATGTTTCTATACTACATCTAATGTATGTATTAAACAATAGATTAGATCTATTACCTTGCAGGTTAGACATTCTAACCTCGCTGATCCAGGCTTGAGGATGATGTTGCAAGCCACACACGCATCCGGCCTCTAGGAGTCATCCACACGAGCCCACGAATCTCGATCAGAAGTCCTGTTTCAGAAAATCAGCACAGTATGCTAGTACTGCACTGATCCTTCTTTGATGGTTGATCAGGTGCCTCCTTCTTGATTTGGACTCTTCCAAAGATGGAAAGTAAAAGGAGGAGTTTTATATCTGAGACACTCAGAAAACTCAAGATGGAGGGAGGAAAGATATGAAAATAAAAAAAACCCTAGAAGAAGACCCTCTTCTTCTTCACATTTTTCTCTCTAGACACCCTAACTTGGGTCTTTTATATCTCCACGACCCAAAGGTATTTCTCTCTAATTTTTGGATGGCTCAAAGGTCTCTTAAATTTCTATCTTTTTAGAAAATTTCATGAAGAAACTCATTTTATACAAAGAGATATGATAGAGTCCTTGTCTAGGTCAAATACCTAGTCAAGGCTTATCCAAACATGGCAAGTTAAGGGGCGCCCAACTCTTGAGCACCTCCTCCATATTTTCATAAATGGATCATCAGCAAAAGGTGCACAATGTATACCCTAAAATCTATAAAAATTTCAAAAAAAATTTGGATAAATTCGGTGCAAAATTGAAAGAGTTTTGGATTTCTAAAACTCTATCTCATAGAATTCGAAATCCAAACTTATTCCTTTTTTATTTGATCCAAACCACCTTCCATGTAAGAAAGAAGAGAGGAAACCTTTTGTGAACGTGGGAGAGACCTGGGAGAGGGCTTTTGTTGTACAAAATAAGTGGAGATTGGCATTGAATAAGAGAGAGGGCGTGGGGAAGGCTTATGTGGCGCAAGGTGGAATCCTAGTCTTACTAGGATTCTATCTCATGACTTGTTTTAATTTGGTTTTCCAAACCAAATCAAACCAAAATTAGATCAACCCAATTAAAATAGGTCTTAACCCAATTAAGAACCTAATTTAATCAGATTAAATTAGATTTAAATCTGATTTAATTTTCTAATCAAATTAGAAATTAGATTGACCCAAGTCCTAGTTGAACTAGGACTAGTTTTTCCTTGCACTTGGCTTATCCAATAAACCAATTGGACTTGATCCAATCAAGTCCAAACTAAATCTAATTAAATTATATTTAATTAGACTTAATCTCAGCCCATTGGCTTAATCAAATTAAGCCAATTAGCAATCAAATTGCTAATCGATCCTCCTGCAACACTTGCACTCGGTTAAATGTCAATCGTATTGATCATTTAACCCTAGAATGATTCTTAATCGTTGATCAACCATCCGATCGGATCATGAACTCTAATGTGTGTGACCTCATAGGTCTGAACCTAAGTCGGTAGCACAGGAACAAATTCTTATACCAATCGAAGTGACCATCTAGCAATGGTACCCGACGATCGAATAGGTCGAATGTGTAGAACAACATCCTTAGAACCCATGCAGATATAGTTTTCATATAATTCATCCCCTTGACCAAAATGATCATAGGATACCCCAGAGTTCAACTGTCAACTCTGATCAGGTTGTCCACATTGTATTTCAAAATATCAAATCCATCTGATGGATTACCCTGGCCAAGGTTTTGCTAAATTGAAATACAGCGACTCATTCTTCTCCAACTCTTGGAGTGGTCAATCCCATCTCGACACACTCTGACTTCACAAGTACTTGATTGTGCCCAGAAGCCTTCCATCCCTGAATTAGAAATTCAGTTAGTCTAGTACCAAAGCACAGTGAGTTGCTTGTAAGTCACTGAGGCGATCTCAAGTCTAAGGGACACTTATACCTATATCCCATCAGAGACATTCTCGACAGCAGAATACTCTAGAGTTGGTCACGTTCAATGATGATGTACCCTTACATCTCACCTGTATGCCATACCAGTGTCTCCACACTCCTTGGTTAAGAGGACAACCAACCCATATGGCCTACAGTGACCTATGCTCAATAGAAGCTGTCGTCCTTATTAACAGCTTATCATTTGGTCGTGAACAGTTTTAAAGACTAATCGATAAATCCTCTCTTTATCGAACTTAAATAGTCCTAAGGACTTCATCATAACAACGGAATTCATTAGAAGATGAAAGCTTATGATGAAGATGCCAAATATATTTTATTTATTAACAAATCAATTACAATACTTGGTTGCTCAACCGTCAACAGCTTGACGATTGACTTTTGGGACATATTTTTCAACAGGACGGTCAGACAATCAGCCTCCAACGGATTTCGCCAACACCATCTCGGGAGAATCCCGACAGGGAGCAATTAGCGTATTGGCCGTACCCCCCAAGCGACAAAAGATTGAGGAGTTCATAACCTTTACTGAAGAAGATGCTCGGGGAGTTTAATTTCCTTATAATGATGCGGTTGTAGTTTCCTTGAATATAGCTAATTACGATGTCTGCCGCATTCTTGTCGATAATGGGAGTTCGGCCGATATTTTATTCTATGATGCCTTCTCAAGAATGTCCATCCTTGACGGCCATTTGGGGCTGATTGGCTCCCCTCTAGTAGGGTTTACCGGTGATACTATCCCCGTGGAGGAAGTAATAACTTTGACTGTAGCTGCGGGACGATATCCAAGACAATCCAGGGCTCTGGTGAATTTTCTGGTGGTGAAGGCGCCGTCAGCCTACAATGCAATCCTCGACCGATCTGGCCTCAACGCCCTTCGAGCCGTCGTGTCAATCTACCATTTGAAATTAAAATTCTCTACCAGCCAGGGGGTCGGAGAAGTCAGGGGAGACCAAGCCCTAGCCAGACACTGCTACAACATAGCCTTGCAAAGAAGTGACCAATCCGACCTCTGTCCAGTCGATAGGCTGGACGCCCGCGACGACCTCGCTGAGGAGAGGGGCGGCCCAATCGAAGATCTGGTTTCGATCCCTTTAAACGACGGGAATGCAGAGCATGTGGTGAAGATCGACTCCAACCTGGGGGAAGAGGTGCGGGCACATCTCGTCGATTTTTTATGAAAGAATGCGGACGTTTTCGCTTGGGTTCCAGCAGACATGCCGGGATTGACACGGAAGTCATGGAGCACCGCCTGGCCATCGATCCCAAGCATCGACCGACGAAAGAGAAAATCTGAGGTCATGCACCAGAGGGGCAGAAAGCGATAGCTGAGGAAGTGGACAAACTCCTGAAAGCCGGATTCATTAGAGAAGTCAATTATCCTGACTGGATTTCCAACGTTGTCCTAGTCAAAAAGGCAAACGGCGAGTGGAGGATGTGTATAGATTTCAAAAAGCTGAATAAAGCCTGCCCAAAGGACAGCTACCCTCTGCCCAGAATTGATCAACTGGTGGATGCGACCTCGGGCCATGAGCTTCTCACCTTTATGGATGCATTTTTTGGCTATAATCAAATCAGGATGGCACCAGAAGACAAAGAAAAGACTGCTTTCATTACTAACCGTGGCCTTTACTGTTACAGGGTCATGCCTTTTGGCCTTAAAAATGTAGGTGCGACCTATCAGCGGTTGGTGAACAAAATCTTCAAGGAGCAGATCGGCCACAACATGGAGGTCTATGTGGACGATATGCTCGTGAAAAACAAATCTTTCATGAACCACGTTGCCGACCTCGAGGAGACCTTCGGTGCCCTCCAAAAATATAAGATGAAGCTGAATCCGACTAAATGTGCTTTCGGAGTGACCTCAGAAAAGTTTCTGGGCTTCATGGTATCGGGGCACGGAATTGAAGCCAATCCAGAGAAAATTCATGCCATCCAGGAGATGGCCGCCCCGAAGTCGATAAAGGAGGTTCAGCGCCTTACAGGGAGGGTAGCAGCCCTGAATCGCTTCATCGTGAGGTCGGCCGAACGGTGCCTACCCTTCTTCCAAACCCTCAAGCGGCCAAAGAACTTCTACTGGACCCCTGAGTGCCAACAGGCATTTGAAGAGCTGAAGAGCTACCTTGGCTCGCCTCCATTGTTGGCAAAGCCCGAACTTGGAGAGGAGCTATTTTTGTACCTGGCGGTCTCCCCTATGGCTCTCGCAGCAGTCCTTGTTAAGGAAGAGGCGAAAATTCAACGGCCGATCTACTACGTCAGTCGCGAGTTGAGAGATGTCGAAACCAGGTATACTAAATTAGAGAAACTAACTTACGCCTTGTTGATTACAGTCCAGAGGCTCCGACCCTACTTCCAAGGGTACACCGTAACGTTACTCACCGACCAGCCGATCAAGGCTATTCTACACCGGGCAGATGCCTCCGGGAGGATGGCGAAATGGACGATCGAGCTCACCGAATTCAACATCAACTATCGACCCAGACCGACGATAAAAGCCTAGATATTGGCAGATTTTATAGTAGAGTGCAAATCTTGGAGGAGGCCAAACCGGAACAGGGTGAAATGGACAACCTTGAGCCCCGACCAAACTCTCCTGAAGAAGAAGCCGACCTCCCTGGTTGCTTTTGGGCCCTCTACATGGATGGGTCTTCCAACATGTCGGGCGCAGGTGCGAGCCTGATCTTGATCAGTCCAGAGGAAATCATCGTGGAGTACGCTCTGCGCTTCGAGTTTCTCGCAACAAACAATGGAGCTGAATATGAAGCTCTGATTGTAGGGTTAAGGATCACCAAAGAATTGAGAGTAGATCGGCTCCAAGTCCACAGCGATTTCCAATTGGTAGTGGGACAAGTCAACGGAAACTACGAAGCATGGGAGGACAGCATGGCTAAGTATCTTGAAAAGGTAAAGGAGCTCGTCCCTGCCTTTAGTAGCTTCCACATCAGGCAGATTCCAAGAATGGAAAATACCAGGGCCGATCTTCTCTCCAAGCTAGCTACGCTGGCTCCAGCTGAATTGCCCAACGGTATTCTTTTTGAAGTTCTGAAGTGCCCAAGTACGAAGGAATCACGGCCCGTGATGGAAATTGATCATGAGCCCAGTTGGATCGACCCACTAGTGGCATATCTCAGGGACGGGGTTCTCCCTCATGATGCGAAAGAAGTCCGGAAGCTCAGAAATCAAGCCTCCCGATACATCCTCTATGAGGACAGGCTGTACAAGAGATCATACTCTTTGCCCCTCTTAAAATATCTCCAACCTTCGAAAGCCGACTATGCCTTGTGGGAGGTGCATGAAGGAATCTGCGGAAGTCATCTGGGGGCTAGATCCTTATCCCACAAGTTGCTCCGCCAAGGATATTACTGGCCGACTATGCATCGTGACTCAATTGAGTACGTCAGAAAGTGCGACCGATGTCAGAGATATGCCAACATCCGGAGACAGCCCACCACCGAGCTTACCCCCTTGAGTTCCCCATGGCTGTTCGCGCAATGGGGGATGGATATCCTTGGACCCTTTTTCATGGCGTCGGGGCAGAGAAAGTTCATCCTGGTAGCGATTGACTACTTCACCAAGTGGGTCGAAGCCGAACCACTGGCAAAAATCACAGAAGCTAAAGTGTAAGACTTCGTTTGGAAGTCGATCGTTTGCAGGTTCGGCCTGCCAAGAACCCTAATCACTGATAATGGGCAGCAATTCGCGGGAGCGAGATTCACCGAGTTCTGTGAAGACCTAAACATCTCCCACAACTTCACATCAGTAGCCCACCCTCAGGCGAACGACGAAGCTGAAGTGACCAACAGAACTCTACTGCAAGGGATCAAGACAAGGCTCGAAAAGGCGAAGGGAACTTGGGCAGATGAACTTTATCATGTGCTATGGGCGTACCGAACTACCCAAAGACTGTCCATGGGGGAGACCCCCTTTGCTCTAGCCTTCGAAATGGAGGCTGTTATCCCAATTGAGCTTAAACTCCCGTCGGCATGAGTCATGGCATTCAACGAACATCACAATTCGCAAGGTCTTAAAGCCAACCTCGACTTACTGGAAGAAAAGCGGGAGGTAGCTCAAGTTCGGATGGCAGCCTACAGACAGAAAGTCACCCGCTATTACAATTCCAGAGTCAAGAATAAAGTCTTTAAAGTCGGAGATCTAGTACTTCGATGAGCTGCTGTCTCGCAACCTCAGGATCGAGGGAAGCTCGCCCCAAATTGGGAAGGTCCGTACGAAGTCAAAGAAGTAGTCCGGCCCGAAACTTATTACCTCAAGGAGCTCGGAGGAGCAGACCTCCTGCGACTATGGAGCTCGAAAAACTTACGAATGTATTACCGATAACTTTATTTTAAATAAAAGTTTCATATCTACATGTCTCCTCTCTTGGCACGAGCCTATATCGACAGGACAGTCAAAATAAATCGTGTCGGAAGCAGGATGAGAACTTCGTCTCGACAAAATTGAAGGCCCGATTCTCCTTAAACCGGATGGGGGGAGAGGTCCTGCAGCGCCCATATGTGCCCCCACAGCCATGTTAGGGACAGGAGGAGAACCTCGCCCTAACATGAGCAAAGTCGAAGGCCCGGTTCTCCTTAGATCGGTGGGGGGAGAGGCCCTGCAACACCCACATGTGCCCCCACAGCCATGTTAGGGACAGGAGGAGAACCTCGTCCTAACTTGAGCAAAGTTGAAGGCCCGATTCTCCTTAGACCGGATGGAGGTAGAGGCCAAGCAGTGCCCATATGCGCCTCCACAGCCATGTTAAGGACAGGAGGAGAACCTTGCCCTAACATGAGCAAAGTCGAAGGTCCGGTTATCCTTAGACCGGATGGGGGGAGAGGCCCTGCAATGCCTATATGTGCCCCCACAGCCCTGTTAGGGACAGGAGGAGAACCTCGTCCTAACTTGAGCAAGGTCGAAGACCCGGTTACACTCAGATCGGATGGGGGGAGAGGCCCCGCAGCACCCGTATGCACCCCCATAACCCTGTTAGCGACAAGAGGAGGACCTCGTCCTAACCTGAGCTAAAATCGATTATAGGGAAAGAACCCCGCCCTGACGCCAGTCAAGATTTGATCATTTAAGACCAGATAGGAAGAAGGGAACTTTCCCAGCGACCCCCTCGCGCTCCCGCGACCCCACCAAGAGTAGAGGGAAAACTCTCACTCAGAAAAAGAAAAAGAAAAAGGGGAGGGGAGTTAAAAAGGAAAGCGATGGACTGCATCAGTGACGAATAGAAAACGAATTGCATCAAAGATGCAAGGAACCTTGTCTCAGCAAGGATCGGGGTTCTTATCAAAATCCCCGACCTTCGAGAAAGCTCTAAACACGAGCCAGAGAGAAGACGACTTCCTCAGGGTGACGAGAAGCTCAGACCTCCGAGCTCGAACTCTGAAAGAGGGCATCAAACCCGAGCGGCCCCAGGCAAATCTGCAGCCATGGATGAAAGGATGGGTCAATGCGACAGCAATCAGGTACCTCCGAATGGCATCGATTTCAAGCAAGGCAAAAGCCAAAAGAAGCTCGGCAAGCGACAATTCAACACATGAGTAAAAGAGGTAGCAAAAAATTTCCTTCTCATGTCATTTATTAAATATGCATTACAGGGCCATTAAGGCTGAAGAAGAAGGATGACTGGAAAAGTGAGCCGATGTGGCAACGACCAGCGACCTCCGGACAACATCGAAAAAAAAAAAAAAAGGAAAAAGAAGGGAATACAACAATAACAATGGCAAATGAAAGAAGTTCGGCAAGTAGTGATTTATGTCACAAATTGACAAAAAAAGTATCAATTAATATCTAAATTATCTAACTTTATTAAGAAATTGATACTTGTTATTATATTTTATAGAAGAAGAAGTAATCAATAGAAAGAACAAGAAAGAGGATTTCAACGGCGTAAATTTTATGTAAAACGGAGTTAAATTGACCCAGAAATTGAAGAATGAAGAAAGAAGACTCAATTGGATCAAACCCGAGTCAAATCAGGTCAAAATTGATCAAAAATCAACTGATTTGGTGATCTGGTTAGCCGCCTGATCCACAGCAACAGGCGCATGGACCATGGACCCATCGGCGCACCATAAACCAGCCAATCAGCAAGTCTCGGCTCACCGCAACGCATCGTGAGCCCGATCCACGCACACGGTCCAGGGCTCATGAGGAGAGAGAAGAAGGTCCGAAGGGCAACCTGGTAACTTCACATCACTCGATGGTCCGATCAAGATCCAACGCTCCATATTTTTGCGCCATCGGACGGCCACCATCGCAGCCGGTCAAGATCCAACCGTAATCAAGGCAATTTCAAGAATCAATAAACACTAGGACAACACAGGATCCTTCTGCAGCGCGATCCAACGGACGAAATCTTCCAGCACCTTGATCGGACGGTCTGCGATGCATCCGACCTGATCCCATCTCTGCAGCGCGATCCAACGGCAGTGCTTCACCCAGATCATGATCCGACGGCCCAGAATCGCTCCTGGTTTGATCTATTTGATGAATTGGGTCCTTTAGATGAAGATCGGACGGCTGAAATAATTTCTAGGGTTTCTTGATGGATTTAAGTGCTTTTGAGCAAGATTTGAGCTCCTAAACCCCCTAACAGCTCTTTAAAACCTCTTAGTCCCACATCTAAAGTTTTGAAAACCTTATAACCCCCAAATGCCTATAAAAAGCCCCCAAAGGCCCTTGTTTTAAGGATTCTTTCCTTCCGATCAAGCTTGTAACCCTAGATAGTGGGGTTTTTAGCTTTCTTCTCAAGCCTCGAGCTTTGAGGTTTTTGTAATAAATTTTTTTTTTATATAAAATCTTATTTTTATGCAATTTTATCTCTTTACATTATGCAATTTATTTTTCTTGCAATTAGGATAGTTTAATTTATGCAATTTAATCTCTTGCAATTAGGATAGTTTAATTTATGCAATTTAATTTCTTGCAATTAGGACAGTTTAAATTTATGCAATTAGGATAGTTTAATTTATGAAATTAGGATAGTTTATTTTTCTGCATTTAAATTTTGCAAGTAGATTTAGATCATGTCTAGCTAAGCATCCCTTCTAGGGTTTGCGATGAAGCTAGATCATGAGTAGGGGTTTTACATAGGGTTCTTTCTTTTTCTTAGGATTTCTTTTTCTTCCTCTTTTGTCAAAAATTTTTGATGAACTACAGTTGGGTCAGAGTCCCTTCATAGTTCATGCTTGATTCAGTGCATAGGAGAGAAAACCCTAAGGGATCCTAGTTACTACTCCCCTGTAAAGAATCTTGATGGATTATCGTTGGGCCTTAGTCCCTTCATAATCTATGCTTGGGAAAGACAAGAGGAGTAGTCATTAGGATCAATAAGAAAAATTCTAGGTAGAATTTCCTAATCTAGATCTAGTGGATTCAAAAACCCTAGATCCTTAGTCTTATTGTCTTTAACAAATAACTTTCGATTTTCGATTTTCGTTAAAGCTCGCTTGAGCATAGATTTGAAAATTATTTTTAAACCAAATCTCTGTGGGATCGACCCGTACTCGCTGGTCGTGCTACTCTACACACTG
>NC_025996.2:56106792-56130464 GCF_000442705.2 Elaeis guineensis | reverse complement strand
CCTCGGATGCTCTGGATCATCTGCACAGTTGGTTGAGAGGCTGATGGATCTCTCCTAAAATTTGGTGGACTCACGACACTCGTGGCACACCAATCTCACTTCCCGAACCCTAGGTAGAAACCCTAGGGTACACACCAAAAACCCTGCGCCCACTTCTCTCTCCTTTTTCTCTCCTCTCGGTAAATTTTGAACACTTCAAAATTTTTTCAGAACCTCCCACACCCCTTATCTCTTCTCTTTTTTTTGCCCACCCCCTCCCTTTCTCATTTTATAAAACATCGCAAGAGATGTTGAAAGCGTGTGAGTGGATAAGAAGAGGTGGTTGCTCACTTAAATTCAAATCAAATTTGAATTCAAGTGTCAACCAATCTTATCCTCATCCATTTGTGCGAGAAAGAAGAGATGGCGTGGCCTTTTTTTTTTGTGAGACTTTCACGAGAAACCATTTCTCGTGTGGAATATGGGGCGCACAAAAGAGGATAAGCTGGCGCATGGTTATTTGGTTATCCATTCAAATTCAAAACCCCTTTGAATTTGGATGGGTAACAAACCAAGTTAATCCAAATAATTGGTGCACAGAAACATGGGCGTGAGAGAGCTTTGCGTGGGAGAAAATTCATGAGAAAATTTCTTCTCGTGAATTCAAATGGGCGCAAGGAAGTTGGGTGGCGCAGAAAATTTAAACAAGGTGGTTTGATTCAAATTGAGCCAACCTAATTAAAATAGGTTAAGCACAATTAGACCAGATTAAACCCAACATAATTAGGCTTAATTAGGCTCAATAAAATCCTAATCAAATCAGGAATTAACTAAATCTAACCCCTGATCAAATCAGAGACTAAGCCACCTTAGCGATTAGATCAACACTTAACCTAATCGGATCAATCCAAACTGAATCCAATTCAATTGGACTTGATCTAAAAATAATTACTCAATCAAATTGAGTTAATTAGCAATCAAATCACTAATTAAACCTCTTATAAATATTGAGTCCAAATTCGATGGGGCAATTAGGCATCAGAGACCATCGATATGAAACCCTGATCAAAGAGTTAAATTTCAAATTGAAATTTGAAATTCAAAATTTTGACCCCGGTATCCAAAATGTGTGGAACTCATGATCAGAGAATCCTGATTCTTAATCATAGGAGTCCAGACACATAAGACTCATAATCAGCCATCAGATCAGAAAGGAACCTCTAATGTGTGTGACCCCACAGGTTCGAACCTAAGCCGGTAGCACAGGAACCAATTTCTGTACTAATCGAAGTGACCATCTAGTAATGGTATCCGACGATCAGATAGGTCGAATAGTCACAATCGCAAATTCAGAACCTACATGAATATGGTTACCATATAATTCATCCCTTTGACCCCTATGTTTAGGATGACTCAGGGTTAAACTGTCAACCCTGATGAGATCATCCGAATCGTGCTCAACTCAATTAGTCCTGTGACTCCTCACTAGGACTACCCTGGCCAAGGTTTTGCTAAATTGAAACATGACTGTACACAGCTCCTAAACTGGAGTGGTCAATCCCATCTTGACACACGCACCGATAAGTCAAGTACTTGACCACATCCAGCAGCCTTCCGTCACTGAATTAGAAATTCAGGTAGTCCAGTGCCTAAGTGCAGTGAGTTGCTTGCAAGTCACCGTGGCGGTCTCAGGTCGGAGGGACATTTATACCCATATCCCATCGGAGCAAATCTTGACAGCAGAAATAGCTCCAGAGTCGGTCACATTCAGTGCAGATGTACCATTACATCTCACCTGTATGCCATACCAGTGTCTCCACACTCCTTGGTTATGAGGACAACCAACCCATATGGCACACAATGACCTATGGTCGATAAACGTTATCGTCTTTGGTAACAACGTATCATTTGATCGCGAACAGATTTAAGGACTAAGCAACAAATCCTCCTTTGTCGAGTCTAAATAGTCCTAAGGACTTCACCACAACACAGGAGTTCATTAGAAGATGAAATATTTATGATGAAAAAAATATCAAAATAACTTTTATTTATTTATAATTCATGTACTAATACAAAAGGAGCACAACCGTCAACAGGCTGATGATTGGCTTTGGGACACTATTTCCAATAATCTCCCACTTGGCCTAAAGCCAATCGATGCAGTATCTAATACCCATCTTCGACTTGTAGTCGTTGAACTCCTCACCCAATGGCTTTAGTGAATGGGTCGGCAAGGTTCTCCTTCCCGTCGATCTTCTGAAGGTCGACGTCACCTCGATCCATGATCTCCCGGATGAGATGGTAGCGGTATAGAATATGCTTCTTCCGCTGGTGTGCCTTCGGTTCCTTCGCCTGAGCAATGGCTCCAGAGCATCACAGTAGAGCAAAACTGGACCAACAAAGGAGGATGCTACTCCAAGCTCGATGATGAATTTTTCAGCCACACCACTTCTTTGACAGCATCTGATGCAGCAATATACTCTGTCTCGCATACTGAATCAGCCACAGTGTGCTGCTTGAAACTCTTCCAGCAGACAGCCCCACCATTAAGGGTAAAAATAAATCCTGACACACTCTTGCTGTCATCATGATCAGACTGGAAACTAGAGTCTGTAAACCCTATAAGTCTCAAATCTGATTCACCATATACAAGCCACTGGTCCTTAGTATTTCTTAAATACTTCAGGATGGTTTTAACAACCTTCCAGTGATTCTTCCTGGATCAGATTGGTATCTACTCACTACCTCTAGTGAGTATGCCACATCTGGTCGTGTACATGTCATGACGTACATGATAGATCCCACTGTCGAAGCATATGGAATCCTACCCATACGCTCTCTCTCTTGAGGTGTTGTCGGACAATCCCTTTTCGAGAGAAAAATTTATGGCCTATCGGTAGATAGCCTTTCTTGGAATTCTCCATGCTGAACCTTTTCAGCATAGTATCAATGTACGTGGACTGGGATAAGTCAAGCAACCTTTTGGATCTATCCCTATAGATCCTCAGCCCTAAGATGTAGGAAGCTTCTCCCAGATCCTTCATGGAGAACTATGATGATAGCCAAATCTTTATTCCCTGTAATGCAGGGATATCATTCCCGATTAAGAGAATATCATCCACATACAATATAAGAAATACTACTACTGGACCATTAGCCCACTTATAAATGCAGGGCTCTTCTCCATTCTTAACGAAGCCATATGTTTTGATCGTCCTATCAAAACATATGTTCCAACTTCGAGATGCCTGCTTAAGTCCATAAATGGACCTTTGTAGCTTGCATACCTTAGACTCATCTGTGGATGTGAACCCTTCAGGTTGTATCATATACACTTCTTCATCCAGCTCTCCATTTAGGAAAGCTGCCTTCACATCCATCTGCCAGATTTCATAGTCTAGATGGGTAGCTATCGCAAGTATAATCCGAATGGATTTGAGCATTACCACAGGAGAAAACGTCTCGTCATAGTCTATACTATAATGTTGACGATATCCCTTGGCAGCCAGATGGGCTTTATAGGTCTCCACCTTTCCGTCTGCGCCCCTCTTCCTCTTGAAGACCCACTTACACCCTATGGATTTCACTCTTTCGGGTGAGTCAACCAATGTCCACACATCGTTGACCTTCATGGACTCCATTTTGGATTTCATGGCCTCTAGCCATTTCTCAGAGTCAGGTCTCTGCATTGCATCCATGTAGGTGATCGGATCCTCATCGTTTTCATCAAGTTCGACAGGATCGCCATCTCGGACCAAGAAACCATATATCTGTCTGGTTGATGTGGTGCTCTACCAGACCGTCTTAAGGGTGCATAATCAATGGGCTCTGGATCTGATCTAATCAAATTCGGTTTAGGTTCAGTAACATGTGTCGATTTTTTCACCTGTCGAACTTCATCAAGTTCGACCTTAGAGGCAACAGTTCCTTCACTAAGGAACTCTTTTTCTAAAAAGATTGCCTTAAGGCTGACAAACATCTTTTGCTCATCAGCAAGGTAGAAATAATACCCTTTGGTCTCTTTTGGGTACCCTACAAAATTACACTTGTCAGAGCTAGGTCCAAGCTTGTCTGTAATAAAATATTTAACATAAGCCGGACACCCCCAAATCCTAAGATGCGAGAGTACTGGCTTACGTCCTATCCATATCTCATATGGTATTTTGGCTACAGACTTACTCGAAACTCTATTTAGAAGGTAATAAGCCGATTCGAGCGCATATCCCCAGAGAGAGATCAGCAGACCAGCAAACCCCATCATGAATCGAACCATGTCCAATAAGGTCCAATTCCTCCTTTCAGACACACCATTATGCTGTGGTATTCTAGGAGGAGTCCACTGAGAGAGAATCTCATTTTTCTCAAGATATGTCAGAAACTCATTGGAAAGGTATTCACCTCCTTGATCAGATCGAAGAGTTTTAATACATTTTCAGTTTATTTTTCTACCTCATTTCAAATAGTTTGAATATTTCAAACGACTCCGACTTATGCTTCATTAAGTAGATATACCCATACCTCGATAGGTCGTCTGTGAAGGTTATGAAGTAGAAATATCCACCTCTTGCACTTGAGCTCATAGGTCCACATACATCAGAATGTACCAGACCCAAGAGTTCACTGGCTTGCTCACCTTTTTCAGTAAAAGGTGACTTGGTCATCTTTCCAAGAAGACAAGACTCACAGGTTGGAAGTGATTCACAATCACCAAGTTCAAGAATTCCTTCTTGAGCCAACCTGTTTATCCTGTTCTTATTGATATGACCTAGCCTACAGTGCCAAAGGTAGACTTCTGACACATTATCTATTCTAGGGCGTTTACCGAAGTTTTGAACCACATTAACAGGCTGTGATAGTAAGAAAATTTTATTATTTAATTATCCAACAAACATTGTAACACCATTCAAAATGATATTGCAAATATTTTTTTTTATTAAAAAATCATAACTGTACATGGCCAAAAGGCCTACAGAAATAATATTTAATAAAAAGCTTGGACAATAGTGACATTCACTCAGAATTATATTACGAGAATTGATTATAAGACTCATAATTTCTAAAGCTAGAACTGGAACTTTGCTTCCATCTCCAACGTTCAGGAATCTCTCGCCTTCATCAAATCTCCTACTGACCTGCTGACCTTGCATCGAATTACAAATATGATAAGGGCTTTCGGTATCCAATACCCAGGCAGTAGTATCACAAATGGAAAAGTTGCAAGGAGTTATCATATAATTACCTTGCTTCTTCTTCGGCCTGTTCGGGTCCAGGGAGGTAATGTATTGAGGACAGTTCCTCTTCCAATGCCCCTGCTTTTTGCAAAAGAAGCACTCCGTCTGGCTCTGGTCGGGCTTGCGCTTCTTGGTCTGACCCTGTGCAACCGTCCCAGCATGAGGCTGCACCTTCTTGTTCTTGTTCTTCTTATTCTTCTTCCCCTTCCTAAAGGGTCGACGATGAGAAGAAGACCCTCCCACTACATTCACCGACTCCTTATGGAGCTGGTGATCCTTCTCAAAATTCTGCAGCAACCCCAACAACCCGTGGTAGTTTACTGCAGGCTTTGTCATTCGAAAATGAGTAAGGAATGGGAGGAAGGACTTGGGCAAAGAATTAAGGATCGCATACTTACCGAGCTGCTTGTGCAGAGGAAAACCCAATTTGCTCAGGCGCTCAATCATCTCGATCATGTACAGTACATGATCAGTGACTGAGGCCCCATCCCTCATCCGAGCATTGAAAATGGCACAACTAGTTTTGTGCCTTTCAACGTCGTCAGGCATGCCAAAGGAGTCGTTCAACATTTGAAGCATCTCCTGTGGCTGGACGTTCTCAAACCTGCAGCTGAACTCGTCATTCATTGCTGCCAGCATAATACATCGGACGGTGGTGCGGTCATTGAGCCACTTCTGGTAAGTGTCTCGGATCGCCTTACTAGCGTTCGGAGCTGGCTCCTCAGGTACTGGATCCGTTACTACATAAAGGATCCACTCATGCTCAAGGATGATTTTTAATTTTCGATACCAGCTATCGAAATTAGGTCCCATGAGCTTGTCATTATCTAATAATGACCGGAGCGACAGGGTAGTGGCCATAGCTGTATAAAGAAAAACCAGACCTCTATTAGTACATAAATTAATACTAAAGACTTGGACTTTAGTCTAAAATTTTTTCCAATATTTTTACGAACTGGTAGCCTCAACCTCCAATTCGAGGAATTACTTTAATTCCTTAATGGGTACTAGAATCCACATAGACTACACAAGAGCCCAACTTTGGTTGGTCAACTCATGTGCATCTATGGGTAGGTTCTTAACCAGTTGTTTCTCTAAACAACTTCTAGTAATTGATTTTGCCCCAGAACCTAATCAGTAGGCTTTGGCCTCCACTGAAAAGATCTGGTTAGGTCCAACCATTAACATGACTTAATTTGGTGAATCAGACCAATAAATGATCAGGTCCGACTTTGGTCGGCCAACCTAACCACCATCAGAAAGACTCAACCAAATTATCATATTATGAATGATAATTCCATTAGCCAATGAGCACCAGGCCTTTGGGCCTCCAATAATCATTGAACTAATGGACTCATTATCACTCACTTAATGGGAGGCATTGACTTAGTTATCATTATAACTTAATCATTTTAGGGACCTAATAATTTTTGAGAATTTTATTAAAGGATAGTAGAGAAGAAATCATCCAGCCAATTTCAATCCTCCCACTGACTTCACCAAGTCAGATTAAAAAAAAATTTAATTAAAGCTGGAATTAGGAGCATCTAAATCAGTCACACTGATTTACCTAATGACATGGGTGAGCTCTAATCACCAAGTGATCTAATCAAAATCTAACTTACCAGATTGGCCAGGTAAGTGAGATCAGTGGTGGGGATTTGCCATTAACTCGTCAATGATCGAATCAATGTGAGTAGCTCCGCTTAAGAACCACTGGTCAAAACTGTCGAACTTACCTTAGACACCAACCGGTTCATTAGTTTTAATTTTGATCAACTTAGTAAATAGGGCTCCACTGCGTAGCCATGAATTAAGTCCATCTTGGTCTAGTTAAAGATATGGACCCATTCAACTACAACTATTGAAGTTGAGTCTAGAGTATCCTTGACCTAATCTAATTCAACTTTTGATTAGATTTGACCAATTACTCCATTTAGTCTATTTTTTAAGCTAACCTTAGGTCTAACCCAATTATGGACTTAATTCATCTAACCCATTGACCCACAAGTTTATGCAATTGTCTTAGGTCTTAATTCACAATTCTAGACCTACTAGACAATACTTAATTCTTTTAATTAAGTACTTGGGCTGATGGATCAGGGTTTGACATTTCAAAAATAATTTTTCAAATTTTGAAAGATTTTATTTTCTGTTCACCAAATGTGTTGACTCATTTCACAAACGGATCAGCACATTTCATAAACAGCAATCCTATTGCTCATTTCATAACAGAAAATAACTCAAAATAAATCATGAATTTTCTTTTAGATCTAATCTAACACATTCATGATAAATTTTATAATTAAGTTTTTTGCTGCTTCATCAGTATGGGATATAATTGCATCGGCACCCCTACCGCCATAGGAGACCCTATCGAATGGGAAGAGAGGGCCTTTAAACCCTACTTTTCTCCTATGACCGAACGGCCATGGCAACCAACCCAATTAGATTACTTGCTACTTGGATCAAGTATATCTAAATATACCAATTTTAAAATTTAAATTTTGAATTTTAAATTTTAAATTTTAAATTTTAAATTTCAAATTTCAAATTTGAGATTTCAACCAAATTTCAAATTTCGAATATCCAATCTTTAAATTTTAAATTTTTGAATTTTGAATTTCAAATTTCAATTTTTGAATTTCAAATTTTAAATTTGAAATTTCAAATAATTTCAAATTTCAAATTTCAAATTTCAAAATTTAAATTTCAAAATTTAAATTTCAAATTTTGAATTTCAAATTTGAAACTTCTAACAAATTTCAAATTTTAAATTTTTAAATTTTGAATTTTAAATTTAAAATTTTAAATTTCAAATTTAAACTTATAGATTACACCTTAATCTACGCATGCATATATATATCATATTCTAGAACCATGCTCTGATACCATCTGAAGTGAAAATTCAGTGCAGGGGCAAAATGATAATTTTAAAATTTTTTCAAAATTACTATTTTACAGTAAAATTATTAATTAATTTTATTAATTAATACTAATTAATCCTACACTAGGATCTAAATATGATACAATAGCATGCATTTAAATTTGAAATTCAAATTTGAAACAGTAAACTTTTTACTGTACTGTGTTCAGAACACATCATCTTTTGCGGGTAGTCGATCACCGCAATCTGATCACCATCGAAGAGCTCTGATCATCACGTCACAGCCACACTAGTGTCTGACCTCTACAGATCATCCACACAAAGCTTCCATCTGATCGGTTCCTCACGAATGCTAGTTCGTGATTTCACCCTTTTGATGGTTGATGTTGATCGAACTCTTTCGATCAATGTGTGCCGACTCCTCGGATGCTCTGAATCGTCTGCATGGTTGGTTGAGAGGCTGATGGATCTCTTTCTAAAATTTGGTGGACTCACGACACTCATGGCACACCAATCTCACTTCCCGAACCCTAGGTAGAAACCCTAGGGTACACATCAAAAACCCTGCGCCCACTTCTCTCTCCTTTTTCTCTCCTCTCGATAAATTTTGAAGACTTCAAAATTTTTCTAGAACCTCCCCACACCCCTTATCTCTTCTTTCTTTTTTTTTCCCATGCCCCCTCCCTTTCTCATTTTATAAAACATCGCAAGAGATGTTGAAAGCGTGTGAGTGGATAAGAAGAGATGGTTGCTCACTTAAATTCAAATCAAATTTGAATTCAAGTGTCAACCAATCTTATCCTCATCCATTTGTGCGAGAAAGAAGAGATGGCATGGCCTTTTTTTTGTGGTGGAGACTTTCACGAGAAACATTTCTCGTGTGGAATATGGGGCGCACAAAAGAGGATAAGCTGGTGCATGGTTATTTGGTTATCCATTCAAATTCAAAACCCCTTTGAATTTGGATGGGTAACAAACCAAGTTAATCCAAATAATTGGCGCACAGAAATATGGGCATGAGAGAGCTTTGCATGGGAGAAAATTCATGAGAAAATTTCTTCTCGTGAATTCAAATGGGCGCAAGGAAGTTGGGTGGCACAGGGAATTTAAAACAGGGTGGTTTGATTCAAATTGAGCCAACCTAATTAAAATAGGTTAAGCATAATTAGATCAGATTAAACCCATCATAATTAAGCTTAATTAGGCTCAATAAAATCTTAATCAAATCAGAAATTAACTAAACCTAACCCCTAATCAAATCAGGGACTAAGCCACCTTAGCGATTAGATCAACACTTAACCTAATCGGGTCAATCCAAACTGAATCCAATTCAATTAGACTTGATCTAAAAATAATTACTCAATCAAATTGAGTTAATTAATGATCAAATCATTAATTAAGCCTCTCATAAATATTGAGTCCAAATCCAATGGGCAATTAGGCATCAGAGACCATCGATATGAAACCCTGATCAAAGAGTTCAAATTTCAAATTGAAAATTTGAAATTCAAAATTTTGACCCCGGTATCCAAAATATGTGAAACTCATGATCAGAGAATCCTAATTCTCAATCATAGAGTTCCAGACACATAAGACTCATAATCAGTCATCAGATCAGAAAGGAACCTCTAATGTGTGTGACCCTGCAGGTTCGAACCTAAGCCGGTAGCACAAGAACCAATTCCTGTACTAATCGAAGTGACCATCTAGTAATGGTACCCGACGATCGGATAGGTCGAATAATCACAATCGCAACATTCAGAACCTACGTGAATATGGTTATCGTATAATTCATCCCTTTTGACCCCTGTGTTTAGGATGACTCAGGGTTAAACTGTCAACCCTGATGAGATCATCCGAATCGTGCTCAACTCAATTAGTTCTGTGACTCCTCACTAGGACTATCCTGTCCAAGGTTTTGCTAAATTGAAACACGACTGTACACAGCTCCTAAACTGGAGTGGTCAATCCCATCTTGACACACGCACCGACAAGTCAAGTACTTGACTACACCCAGCAACCTTCCGTTACTGAATTAGAAATTCAGGTAGTCCAGTGCCTAAGTGCAGTGAGTTACTTGCAAGTCACCATGGCGATCTCAGGTCAGAGGGACATTTATACCCATATCCCATCAGAGCAAATCTTGACAGCAGAAATAGCTCCGGAGTCGGTCACATTCAGTGCAGATGTACCATTACATCTCACCTGTATGCCATATCAGTGTCTCCACACTCCTTGGTTATGAAGATAACCAACCGATATGGCACACAACGACCTATGCTCGATAAACGTTGTCGTCCTTAGTAACAATGTATCATTTGATCGTGAACAAGTTTAAGGACTAAGCGACAAATCCTCCTTTGTCGAGTCTAAATAGTCCTAAGGACTTCACCACAACACAGAAGTTCATTAAAAGATAAAATATTTATGATAAAAAAATGCCAAAATAATTTTTATTTATTTATAATTCATGTACTAATACAAAAGGAGCACAACCATCAACAGGCTGATGATTGACTTTGGGACACTATTCCCAACAGGAAGGTAGTCAAGACATTAGAAAATTTTTAGGACAGATTATTAGCGACAGCTAGATTTCATTGTTAAAGCTGTTGCTAATATATATTTTTAAAATTTAAATTTCTAGCGACGGTGTTGCCATCACTAACAAAAAATATTAAAGCCGTCACTAATAAGTCTGTAGTGCAGGTGCGAAATTCTGGATGAAAAATTTAGGGTTATTAGTGATGGAAAGCTGCTGTCGCTAATAATGTAATACTGTTGCTAATAATCCTACAAAATAATTTAAAAAAATTACTTTATTATTAAAGATGGCAACATGCCATCGCTAATAACATAACCTCATCGCTAATAATCTTAGAATCATATTAAAAAAATTAAAATTACTTAGTTATTAGTGACGGTGTAATGCCTTTGCTAATAATTTTACTCCATCGCTAATAATCCTAGAACCAAATTAAAAAAAATAAAATTACTTCCTATTAGAGATGCAACTTACCATCACTAAAAGCCAAAATTACCATCGTTAATATCTTTTTTTTTTGCGACAGCAAGTTTATTCGTCACCATTGGCCATCGATAAAAATTATTATTAGTGATGGCAAAGTTGCTGTCGCTAATAGCCGATGGTAAAAAGTGATTTTCTTGGAGTGAGTCTTCTGAATCTTTATAGTTTCTGAATTTTCTATATGAAGAAAATTATAGGTGATTTCATGCATATATTTTAAAATTTTTTTGAAATAAATTATAGTAGAAAGCAAGTAGATTAATTATATTAATCAAACATACATATGATCTAATTATTAAATCAATCTACTCTAGGATCTATGACATGATATATCGTATATATTAAATCTGAAAATAAAATCTGCATGCATGGATGTAAACAGTAGATCAAATCTACATATATATGAGTTCAAAATTAGATATCTGAGCACAGATCAGTAATCACTAGTACTGATGAATGTGGTAAAGAGGTCCTTGCTAGTTGCTTGCAGTTGCACAGGATGTTCGGTCTCTATGGATAGTTCACTCGAAGCCCCGATCTAATCGGCCTCCTTGGAGTACTAGCTCGCATAAAGACCATCTTGCTGGTTGATCTTTTGAACTCTTTCAGAGGTTGAAAAAGGACACTCATGAAGGAATCAAAGGTTGTGGAAGAGGAGGTTTTAAGAAGAAGAGAAGGGAGAACTCTCTCTTTATTTTCTTCTCTCACAAAAATCTAGCACCATGGAAACTCCCACACCTTAAGAGGAGGCCCCTCTCCACAATATTTCTCACACCCATCACCCAGAGGAGGCATCACATAATTTTTGATCACATTAGAAAATTAGGCTCCCCCTAACCACCCTTTAAATAGGTGAGTTGGTTAGGGTTTGAAGAGTCCAAGAGAGGTTGGACTCTAGCTAGAGTTGCCGCCCCCTCTCAAACTGACACCACCCTTTAGATATCCCGCCCCACATTCTTTCCATGGTGAGAAAACCTTTATCATGGTGAAAAGCAAAACCTTTTTGTTGCACAAAAGAGGTGGTTTGTCATGGTAGGCATCAAAGGTGGTTGGAAAGGAAACTAATTTGTCTTGATAAGGAAGTTTTAAATCAAATCCAAAACTTCCTTATCCAAATCCAAGTGGGGCATGGAGAATTGGTAAGGGGTGCATGAAAGGATCTTGGGATGCTAAAAATCTCACACAAATAAGAGAGGGCATGGGGATAAGGTGGCACTAGGGTTTCATGCGCAAGGGAGGAAGTCCATTGCTCTTGGACACTAGGTAGTTTTCAATTTTGGACCGAAGCCAAATCTAATTTGATTTGGTCCAAACAAATTTATGAACCTAATCTAATTAGATGCCAAACTACCTTAATTAAATCTTAATCAAATTAAAATTAACTAAATCTAAATCCTGATAAATCAGAAACTAATCTCCCTTAGCAATTAGATCATCTTATAATCTAATCGAGTCAAATCTAATTGAATCAAATTCAATTAGACTTGATCCAAACCTCATTGCTCAATCAAATTAAGCTAATCAGTAATCTAATTGCTAATTAATTCTTCATTAATTTACTAACCCTCAGCGAATTAATTTATTGCAATCTTTGCATAAGGTTAACTATTAATTGAATTGACGATTATACCCTTGAATGATTCTCAATCGTCAATCAGTTACATAATCAGTCGAAAATATTTTTTGAGTGTGATCTCATAGGTTCAAACCTAAGCTAGTTGTTAGGATTTCATAATTTCATGCATGCAAAAATTTTTCAAAATGAGTATATAGTGAAATTTAAAATTTAGATTAAAACTAATTTAATCTAAACATACATAAGATCAAATCTTAAAATTATAAAATAGGATCTACATATGTGAGATAGGATTCAGATACAAAAATCAAATAGAAAAAAATAAATAGAGAAGATCTAATCTTTATACCTTGATGCGGGTCGATCTACACCACGAACTGATGATCATGGATATCTTTCAAAGGTCCCTTGAAACCACACAAGTGTCCGACCTCTACGGGTATCCACACGAGATTTTGATCTGATCAAAAGCTTCTTGATCTCATTAGGGTGCTAGCTCCTTTGCAGATATCACATCTTGATGGTTGAAAAATCTTCTTTTCTCTCAAGACACTCTTAGAGAAAAAGAAGAAAATAGGAGCATGATGATCTCTACGCTAGAGATCATGAAAAGAACCCTTTTTTGTATTTTCTTCCTAAAACCCATGCACTAAATCTCTATGCTAGAGATGTAAGAACATATGTCCAACTCTTGGACAAAGAGGAGAGAAAAATTCATATCTAAACTAGGACAAAAGGGAGAGAACAAAGATCTAACAACCAACCTTTGGTTATTAGTAAGAAAGAAAGGATAGATGCAACAAACCTCATGCCATCCCTTCACGTCGTGCCTCTCTTCTCCCTTGAATTTTCATGCACACTTTCTCCTCCTTTTCGACATCCAAAACTGATCACATCAGCCCTCCTCTTTATGCCCCATATGATGCCACATTTAAATAGGAGAAGAGATAGGATTTAGGTAGGAGATAAGAGTCCAAAGATCATAGGACTCTTGCACATGATGCCCAACACCTTTCTTTCTTTTGCACCCATAATATCTCATGAAGAAAAGGAGATTATCATGAATTCTTACATGCACAAGGAGAAGAGGGTGTGGGGTGTCTGGTGTCCAAAATTCAAGTGGACGTGGGACTCCTTAGGGCACATGGAGAGGGAGAGTTCTAACATCATGGGACTCCTTTTTAAGTTGACTGATTTAAACCAAATAAAACTCTAACCAATTCTAATCATATTAAGAATTGATTAGACCTAAATAGATTGAAATCCTAATCTGATTAGGAGCTCAAACTATCTAGATTAAAATCTAATCTAATTAGAAATTAGAAGTCACCTAATTAAAGGAAGAGTCCTAGTCCTTTTGGACTCTCTTTTGGTGCTTGAGTCAAACTCAATTTAATTCTAATCTAATTAAGATTTAGTGCACCCATGAAGAGAAAAAATTCAAGTCCAAATAAGAATCCAAACACTCTTAGCTTGATCCTAGTCTAATTAGGAATTAAGTCAAACCTAAATCCTAATCAAACAAGAAATTATACTCCCATGTATATAGGTTATCTCATAACCCAATTAGACTTGATCAAATCAAATCCATGTCAAATTAAATTAAATTTAATTTAATTAGACATAATGCAAGCACCATTGCTCAATCGAATTGAGCCAATTAGCAATCCAATTACTAAATGATCCTCCTATAATTCATTAACTCTTTAGTGAGTTACTTAATTATAACTGTTGCATTAGATTAATCATCAATCAAATTGATAATTAAATCGTATCATGATTTATAACCATAATTCAATCATCTAATCACTCAAAAGTTTCTTTGTGTGTGACCCCATAGGTTCTATTCTGTCTCGTAGTGAGATATATTATGATCCATATCACAATATCATCAACACTCCTTTCAATAGATTGGAATCATTCCAACTCTGTCTATCAAAGATCATCGATCATCGAGATGATGCTCATAGGTCTCATAATCCATCAGTGATATCTAGTAGTATGTAGTGGTAACCCAACAAAATAAAGGATGATGGACCTCTAAGTGTAGTTAACGTATGATATAGTTTTTCTATTGTGAGTCTCGATCAGATGGCAAGTCATGAATGAATCATCAAATCTCATCATCGATTATATGATAGATTTAATTAGCTCGAGTTCATATATGATTCTCATAGAAATTTTTTTCTTTTAATCACACTACTATGGCCATAGACTTAAGGACTCAGCTTCTTAAATCTCATAGGACTACTCCCTTCTACTAGGATCGATAGATTTTATCTAGGTATACACCCTACTCCTACAATGAATCAACTATCACCAACATCCACTATAAGGACTAATTGAGTCAATGTTTATGTGTAGTCAAACTCCAAGAGCCTCAATGTGAGCAGCTATAGCACTGCAGGTCAAAAGACCAGTCATACTATTGCAACATCGAAAAAATTACTAACGAGTGAGCAGACATCCATGTGACTTCTCATGTTGATCACGTTCAGTGCTAGTTATTCTCTAACAATCATCTGCACTCTCGTTCCAGTGTTACTACACTGCAGACTCGAGACTCATCTGTCCGAAGGAAGTGATCCATGCACTGATCTATTTGGATCAATCATCATCTCCATGATGATTCTATGACTAGGAGCAATTTAGAAATTAACTATCAATGACACATGTCTCAAATTCTCAACTCTTTGAGAATATGCGTCATCATCTTGTTAATCCCTTAGATGATTTGTGGACGCATAAAATATGAATGGTAATATAAGTGCCCATTAAGTACAAAACTATATCCTAGTAATATGATTGTGTCAGTCAAGATTGACTTATAAGATATACATTCAATAATCTTTCACTTGCGCTAAAACCAATTTGCTACATATCAAGCCCTATCTTCACAAGACAGGCTTTAGTCTTTAGCCAGCTAGGTGACTTACTAGTGGGTTAACTATATCTCATATAGAGTTTGCTCTCTGCACCTCTATGTATTTCTACTTGAGGTAGTCTCGTGTTCTATTGCTCTATGTGCTTGGATATCTGATGAGACCTAGGCTCCTTAGCAAGGGCTATGATATCATTATCTTTGCAGTATAGTGTTATGGCATCTGATGGCATGACATCCAGTTTTATAACTAATATTAGAACTAGAATGCATCCTATACATATACAGTGTACTCATCTTCTATCGATTGATTGCTTGGAATCCTTCCAAGATATCGACATGATTACATCTATGATGTAGATAATCTACCATTAATATCAGACATTATATCTGAATTGGTGTATCTTTCTACTCCTAGCTTTAACCCTTCTCCAAAAATTAAGAACAAATCTTTAGTTCTTCTAAAGTACTTAAAGATATTTTCACAGCAATCCAGCGCTCCTAGTCTGGATACGACTGATATCTACTTGTGACATTCACAGTATTAACTATATCAATTCAAGTATATTACATGACATACATCTATGTCCAAGAGGGTAGTAGACCCTTCTTTGAGATTTTTATGCTGAACCCTTTCAGCATCTACTCTCTGTACTTTATCTGTAAAAATATAAGCATCCAATTGCATCTATCTCTATAGATCTTTATATTCTCAGAATATAGGATGCTTGCTTTAGGTCTTTTATGGAGAATTCTATATACAACCATATTTTAATCGATATCAGTATTGGACACTCCCACTGACCCTTTTGGAAATACTTAATTTCTTATTTCTGATCAAATAATTTGATTATATCATCAAAATGAATGTTCCAACTCTAAGATTATTACAAACTTAGTGATCTCTTATCACGAGAAGTAAAATTCATAAGCTACTCCATATGAAAATCTTCAAAAGATATCCAGTCTGAAAAGCTATTTCACATCCCTTTCTTGGAGTCGATGTCTAACATTGCCTCATTATAGTTTTTGAGATCATCTCTATGTTCTCTATCTCCCTTAAGAAATAATTTTTCTCTATATTTTCTGTTAAGCATACCTAAATACCTTTCGAGAGGATGGGAGATCCTACTATATGTACGAGATGGAGGAGAAATATATGTATACTGGCTCATCATGAATAGATTCTTTAGATCCTGTGGCTCACTGCTCTTCAAAGGCACTCTCTTTGAGCTTAACTTTTCTCCCACTGCTTCATCTTGGTTAAATAATTTTTTAAGAAGATAGCATATCAGATCACAATCATATTGTAATCTTTTCAAAAGAAAAATAGTATCTCAAACTCTTTTAGGATATTCTTTTGAAATGAGCTTTATAGACCTATTCTCTAACATATCCGCTTGCTGTCTTTGACACAGGCTAGACATCCTTAGATCTTAAAATAATCAAGATTCAGTTCTCACCATGCCATATCTCATACGGTGTGATAGAAATAGATTTAGAGAGAATCCAATTGCATAGAAATAAAGCATGTTTCTAAAAAAATAAAATAAATCAGTAAAGTCCATCATGGATTGGACCATATCTCATATAGTCTCATGACTCTTCTTAATTATCTCGTTGAGCTGAGATATACTAAGAAGGGTCCAATATGAAACTATACCATTTTATAAGATAATAATTTTTTTTTTCTTTCGTATTGTATTCTCGATCCGATCAAAGTATCTTTAAGAATTTTTTGATTTGCTTCTCTACTTTATATTTAAATTCTTTGAACCTTTAAAAAATTTTAGATTTGTATCTCATATATTTACCCATACCATGACTGATCATCGGTAAAGATAATAAAGTAGAGACAACTCTCTTTGTTAGCATATCAAATGGGCTACACACATCAAATGTGTACTAGGATAAGTATCTCGACGGTCCTTTTCCTTTTATCCCATAAGAGTAACTTGATTATTTTTTTTCAAAGAGCTGATGTACAAACTAGACATGACTCAACAGTTAATGAGCCCAAAAGCTCATATTTCTTCAGTCTGTTAATCATTTCTTCTCTTATACGACCTAGCCTAAGGTTCCATATATACTTAAGTTTTATCTCAACTTTGGATCTCTCAGATCCAATGGCATTCACTGCTTGCTCAATTAAGTTCACAAATGTATCACCATACAAATGATAGAGACTATTACTAAGAACTAAATCTAAACAATAATCATAAAGGATAAATGTCTATGGCCACAGTAGCAACTCTTGCTCTATTACTAATTTTAAGGGTTACTTTGTTAACCCTTTACCTTCTCATAGACTCTATACTCAAGTGCATAAAAACACTAGAGTCTAAACTCAACTGAGAGAAGAAAAAATCGTAAGGATAGTATTGAGCAATTTTGACAAGCTTACTCAAGATGTTCTTTTATTTCTTTAGGCTCTCCAGGTATATACCTCTGATTTTTCAAGGTTCCTTAGTTATCAATATTTTGATCAATTTAGATAAGATGCCAAGAAGGTCATTCATATGGTAGTCTACCATAAACTACCCATATAAATTAAAAGGGATCGTAGGATCAAATTCATAAATAATTCTTTATGCATGGTCATGTCGAGCCTTTTAAGCTCCTTAATGTCTTTGATCATTATCAAATAATAATCATAGACTGACTGTCTATCGGCATCACATGCATTGTATGACTCTGATCACCTCATAATACTTATCGATGAATCAATATGTCATTGACAGTATACATGTGTTCATGCATACGTTGGAGTTCATCTTAATATAGACTTCAACATATAGCACCTATCTTTATTGTCATTGTCTATCCACTCATCAAGTATAGCTTGTTGATTTTGGGTTGGATAGACTGTTAATATTAGAATAATCTGATAGAGAATATTGTTTAATTTTCTAAAATTAAGAATAATTCTTGGGTTTGGGAGCCAGTCTAAGTAATTAGTTTCGGTTAAATGATTGATATCTAGGATTTGAGCTAAAGGGTTGTAAGCTGACATAATAAACAGCAGAGAGCAAAAATTTTAGTTGGATATTTGTACTTATTTTATAATTTATTTTAGAAACTTTTAGATATAAATTTTTTTTACTATTTTATTAGATCTCCCACACTCTCCGGATGGAGAAACAAAAATCCTAATGTGACAATTGAGTTCTAATGGGTGTTGCAGTCCCACCGATGCTGTGTACCTCTCCTAACAGTTATTGATAACATATATATCGATGTATGGATAATTCTTTACCCAGATACTTCTTTAAGCATATTGCAGCAACTTAATCTCTAAGTCATGTGAGCTCACCTAACAGTTATTGCCCATATTCTTTAGTTAAGTCTGACCCACCATTCATAAGTAGGTACAAAGCCATCATTGGATCTCTCACCTAACAGTTATTAGGCCCAACTCTATCTTTACTTTGAAGCAACTCTTTGCTAATAGAGTAGTTACATATTTCTGATGTAACTGAACTACTATGATGAACCGTGAACAATCAACGTCGGTAGCACACCTGCACATCTACAATGATGGAAGACCATTGGACTTAATATTTATGGAGAGTTTTTGAGTTTAGATCTCATCTAATCAATCATCACATGACTGATCTAATTGATATGGGCTAAACCATATCATCAAGTAACCATATTTAAGACTCAATCTTCCAAATTGGCCAAATAAGTACAGATTGGTGGGGGCCCCCCATTGCTTTCCTTAGACACCAATAAATTGATCAGATCAGCGAGCAAAATTAATTAAATAACCATCTTTCAATTACTTACCTTAGACACCATTTGCTTAATTGATTCGAATAGGTTAGCTTAGGTGAATCAGGTTTGAGCCATAGAGCCGAATTAGATCCTTAGGTTAATCGATTCTACATATGGATGTCAGTCAATTTGATCAACAATAATTGTATGATCTTAAGCTCTATTGACCTAATCTTAATCAATACTTGACTCAATTTGATCAACAACTAAATCGATATAGACCCATTATGATCAAATTAGAAATCCTAAATGTAATCTAATTACATGACCTAATTTGATCTACCCAAGACCAATCTTTCATGCACAAACACTAATTTCAGATCTTAAATCTAAATTTTCAATCTAAATTCTTTGCATAAAAAGAAAGTTTTGATCTCAAAATAATTTTTAGATCATACATACAAATGTATATCATATACATGAATAAAGTTTAGGTCATAGAAACTAATTTCAACCCTAAACATACTTTTATATATCACATATACGAATCAAAATAGATTTTAAAACTCTTTGCAGATCTAAACAATAAAACATATATCATATATATGATAAAAAAATTTGATCTAAAATTTTATTTTAATTAAAATTTTAATATCATTCTAAGATAATCATACAGCATAACAAGTTATGCTAAGACAATCTTATGTTAGAACGATATCAAAAACTTTTAGATCTAAAATTTTTCTCTATAGATTTTAGATTTAAATCCTAATTTTATGTATGTGGCTCTAATACCACTATTGAAATTTCATGATTTCATGCATATAAAAATTTTTTCAAAATGAGTACATAATAAATTTAAAATTTAGTTTAAAACTAATTTAATCTAGGCATACATATGATCAAATCTTAAAATCATAAAATAGAATCTACATATGTGAGACAGAATTCAGATATAGAAATTAAATAAAAATAAATAAATAGAGAAGATCTAATCTTCATATCTTAGCACGGGTCAATCTACACCACGAACTAATGATCATGGATGTCTTTCGAAGGTCCTTTGAAACCACACAAATGTCCGATCTCTATGGATATTCACATGAGACTTCGATCTGATCAGAAGTTTTTTGATCTCATTGGGATGCTAGCTCCCTTATAGAGATCGCATCTTGATGGTTGAAAAATTTTTTTTTCTCTCAAGACACTCTTAGAGAAGAAGAAAAAAATAGGAGCATGATGATCTCTATGCTAGAGATCATGAAAAGAATCCTTTCTTCTCTTTTCTTCCTAAAACTCAAGTACCAAATCTCTATGCTAAAGATGTAAGAACATATGTCCAACTCTTGGACAAAGATAAGAGAAAAATCTATATCCAAACTAGGACAAAAGGAAGAGAGAAGAGGCCATAACAACCAACCTTTGCTTGTTGGTAAAAAAGAAAGGATAGATGCAACAAATCTCATGAAATCCCTTTACACCGTGCCTCTCTTCTCCCTTGAATTTTCATGCACACTTTCTCCTCCTTTTTGACATCCAAAACTGATCACATTAGCTCTCCTCTTTACACCCCATATGATGCCACATTTAAATAGGAGAAGAGATAGGGTTTAGGTAGGAGATAAGAGTCCAAAGATCATAGGACTCTTGCACATGATGCCACCCAACACCTTTCTTCCTTTTGCACCCATAATATCTCATGGAGAAAAGGAGATTATCATGAATTCTTACACGCACAAGGAGAAGAGGGCGTGGGGTATATGGCATCCAAAATTCAAGTGGACATGGGACTCCTTATGGTGCATGGAGAGGGAGAGTTCTAACACCATAGGACTCCTCTTTAGGTGGCTGATTTAAACCAAATAAAACTCTAATCAATTCTAATCATATTAGAAATTGATTAGATCTAAATAGATTGAAATCCTAATCTGATTAGGAGCTCAAACTATTTAGATTAAAATCTAATCCAATTAGGAATTAGAAGTCACTTAATAAGAGGAGGAGTCCTAGTCCTTTTGGACTCTCTCTTGGTACTTGAGTTAAACTCGATTTAATCCTAATCTAATCAGAATTTAGTACACCCATAAAGAGGAGAACTCCAAGTCTAAATAGGAACCCAAACACTCTTAGTTAGATCCTAGTCTGATTAAGAATTAAGTCAAACCTAAATCCTAATCAAACAAGAAATTATACTCCCATAGAATTAGATTATCTCATAACCCAATTAGGCTTGATCAAATCAAGTTCGCGTTAAGTCAAATTAAATCTAATTTAATTAGACTTGATGCAACTGTCATTGCTCAATCGAATTGAGTCAATTAGTAATCTAATTACTAATTAATCTTCCTATAACTCACTAACTTTTTAACGAGTTACTTAATTGCAACTTTTGCATTGAATTAATCATCAATCAAATTGATAATTAAATCCTATCATGATTCATAATCGTAATTCAACCATCTGATTATTCAAAAGCCTCTTTGTGTATATCTCCATATATTTTATTCTATCTGTTAGTGAGATATATTGTGATCGCTATCATAATATCATCAAAACTCACTTTTGATGGGTTGGAGCCATTCCAACTCTACCCATCAAAGATCATCAATCATCAAGATGATGCTCATGGATATCACAATCTACCAGTGACACTAGCAGTATGTAGTGGCAACCCAGTAGAATAAAAGATGATAAACCTCTAGGTGCAGTTAACATATAATACAGTCCCTCTATCGTAAGTTCCGATCAAATGACAGGTCATGGATGAATCGTCAAACCTCATCATCGATCATATGATAGATTCAATTAGCATGAGTCCATGTATGATTTTCATGAAAATATTTTTCATTAATCATACTGCTATGGTCATAAACTCTAAGACTCAGTTTCTTAAATCTCATAGGACTACTTCCTTCTACTAGGATCGATAGATTCCATCTAGGTGTACATCCTATTCCTACAGTAGACTAACTATCGCTAACATCTACTATAAAGACTCATTGAGTCAATATTTATATGTAGTCAAACTTCAGCAGCCTCACTACGAGTAGCTGTAGCATCGTAGGTCAATGGACCAGTCATACTACTACAGTATCGAAAAAGTCACTAACGAGTGAGCAGACATCCATGTGACTTTTCATGTTGGTCACGTTCAGTGCTAGTTATTCTCTAATAACCATCCGTCCTCTCGCTCCAGTGTCACTACACCGCAGACTCGAGACTCATCTATCTGAAGGAAGCGATCCGTGCACTGGTCTATCTGGATTAATTACCATCCCCATGATGATCCTATGATCTGGAGGAATTTAGAAATTAACCATCAATAATACATGTCTCAAATTCTTAACTCTTTGAGAATATGTGTCATCATCTTATTAATCCCTTGGATGATTCATGAACACATAAAATATAAATGATAATATAAGTGCCCATTAAGTACAAAATTATATCCTAATAATGTGATATGCATCAGTCAAGATTGATTTCTAGGACATACATCCAACACTGGTAGCACAGGAATAAATTTTTAAACTAATCGATGTAACCATCTTGCAATAGAACCTGACATTCAGATAGGTCGAATGATTGCAAAGCAACATTCAAGAACCTACTGACGTATGGTTACCGTTTAATTCATCCATTTGATCCTAATGCTCAAGGTGATCTAGGATATAACTGTCAATCCTAAAATATTCATCCACATTATACTTCAATCTTTTAAATTCATCACATAGATTATCCGAACCTAGATTTTACTAAATTGAAATACACTGATGCATTAACTCCTAAATCTGAAAGGGTCAATCCCATTTTGACTCATATACCGACTACCACAAGTACTTGACTGTGCTAAAAAACTTTCATCGTTGAATTAAAAATTCAGGTAGTCCGACATCAAAGTACAATAAGTTATTTGCAAGTCACCATGTGATCTTAGATTGGAGGGACACTTATACCCATACCCTTCACGAGCTACTGTTGACAGTAGAGTGCTCTGCAGTTGGTTACGTTCAATATGATGTACTCTTACATCTCACTGATATGCCATATCAGTGTCTCCACACCATTTGGTTATAAAGACAACCAACGTATATGGCACACAATGACCTTGATAATCACTATCATCCTAATAATAGCGTATCGTTTGATCGTGAACAAATTTAAGGACCATACAATAAATCTTCCTTTATCGATCAAAAGTGATCCTAAAGACTTCATCACAATACAAGAGTTCTAAAGAACATGTACCTTTGTGATGAAAAAATCAAATAATTTTTGTTAATGATCAATTCATATACATTTATAATTAGTACATTTGTCAAACGATTGACTTTAGCACATAATTTCCAACAACTTCCACTTGGATTAAAGCA